>NW_003852405.1:11356709-11410230 GCF_000181295.1 Otolemur garnettii
TAGCAATTATGAATTGGGCTGCAATAAACATTCTGGTACAAATATCTTCGTTGTAGTGTGATTTTTGGTCTTCTGGATATATACCTAGTAGAGGAATTGTAGGATCAAATGGCAGGTCTATTTTTAGTTCTCTAAGTGTTCTCCAAACATCTTTCCATAAGGAACGTATTAATTTGCATTACTACCAGCAGTGTAGAAGTGTTCCCTTTTCTCCAAATCCACACCAGCATCTCTGGTATTGGGATTTTCCTTCCCTTAACTCTTCCATCCCAGGCCAAAACTCTGAAGGGGTCATATTTCAACCTCCCTAAGATGCACCCTTGAAGTCTATTTCACTCAAGGAAGCACGTAAAACTCTATGGCACTCCAAAAACTCTTTCTACAACATTCTTACTCTTATCCAACCTCTTGAACTTACAGAGACTGGAGGTGGGAGATTGTTAAAATTGTTCTAACTTGTCTCACGATCTTTTAGCATGTCCTGATTAGGTGGAGTTGTTCTTTCTTTTAGAGTATCAGATAACTAGGTTTCTTTATATTGTTCTCAATCTTTGGGACCTGGGATGAAATAGAGACTGAAAGAGTTCCTTCCATTTTATCACATGTCAGATATAAAACATTGGAAACACTGGTAACCACTGGTAGCACACTTTACCAGGCATGTGGCCTTCCTGCTTCTTGGTTACAAAATACTCTTCTGCTCACCTGGCAAGTCTCTCTGGAAACATCCACTTCTATTTTGGTACCTTTTGCAACACCTTGGCCTCACTCTTATTTTGTCTCCTTTTCTCCCAATAACTTCTGTTTTTATAACATCTCCACCTTTCTTAGATTTTAGCATCACTAATAGTTCCTAAGGATATTTACTTAATAACTTCAAACCCATTCCATTTTTCCCAGCATGAAAGGATTTGCCTCCTTTGTACACTGTGAAAATTATACTTGGAACAAGTTTTCCATAAGCTCCCACCACTGTATCTGTTTGCTTACTTTACATCTATGCCCAGAAGCTTTGCCTTTTCTTCTGTTCCTGGAGATGGATTGTTAACACTCCTCTTAAGACCATCACCACCAGCCCCTCCCATCCCCCCCATACACCTGTGCTTGAAATCTGACTCCCTCACTGGCTCACAGATATCCCTATAGTCAAGATCTGCTTATATTAATCATCTTTCTATTTCTTTCAGCATTATAGACACAACATTGAATATACCATCTTAAAAAAAAAAAAAACTAACAAAACCCCATTTCTGACCCATATTCCTTTCTAGCTGCAATCCTGTCTCTCTGATCTCTTTCCAGTGGCACTTCTCAGCTGCTGTCTATCCTTGCTGTCTCCAGTTCTTCCCTTCCCATTGTGACTTGACATCAGGTTTTTGTCCATTTCTTTCCACTGAAATAGCCCTTACCAAGTTCCAAAGACCTCCACGTTGCTGAGTTCCTGGATCAGTGATGAGCCTCTGTCTTACTCTTTTCAGTGTTATTCCTCCTACTCCCCCTAAAGGGAAGAAAATGAAAGGAACTTTCCATCGGGCTTCCCAGGCCTATTTTCCGGGGCTCTCCTCTTGCTTACCTCACTGGCCGCGCCAGCTCAGTTCCATCTCTGACTCTGTTTTTCTCTTCACTTTTCATTTTATCTATTTTTTTAAATCTCCCTGGTCTTAAATGATGAGACCTTGGGCTCGTTCTTTAAACCTCTTTGCTGTCTACATGGACGTCATACATGTTATTTGATCACAGCAGATCTCAGGCCGACAAGCCTATTCTGATGCTTCCCACCGTTATACCTCCTGCCTGGCTCCCTCTCCAGGACAACAGATTCATATATTTAACCACCTACCTCTCATGTCCACTAGGATATTTAACAAGCGTCTCAAACTGAACATGTTCAAGACAGAATTACTGATGTTTCTCTGAGACCTGCCCTTCCTGCAATCTTGGCAATTTTGATAAATTAAGCACTATCCTTCCACTTAACTCAGGCGAAAAATCCTAGAACTATCCCTGACTAATCCCTTCCCTTAAGCCTTACCCTTAAAAGATAAGTAACTTCTACTTAGCATCCTTAAGTGTTCCTGAGTATTAGAGGTTCTGCACCAAAAAGCTAATCAGAAATATGTTTTACATTATTTCAACTGGAAAGAAGGGACAATGAGCTAGGTCAAAACAGAAGCCCTCAACTAAATTTCTGAAGTATGGCTGAAATACAGGAAAAATTGTTAGGTTGTGAAATGGGTCAAAATATTTTAGGGTAAATAATATAAATCAGAAAAAAATGCAAATAATATTTACAGTAAAAATTAGACAATTCTCGGTAACACACTTATTTACCAAGCAAGGTGGACACTTCCAGCTTGGCAGAAGGAAAAAAGGAAAAAGATTAAATCTGTGTTTGTCACTTGCTGTGGAAGGCGATGGGACTGACCATTTGGGTGATGAATGGATGATTTTAGGCAAGTTCCCAGACTCAGGGCAACTAGTAGAGTTTCTTCATCATTTGGGTATTTTCAGAGATATTTGAAAAGTCAAAACGTTAAAAATATTTGACATGCTTAGATAAAACATGCAAAATGAAGCTTTACTTTCATTTTTTTTTTTTTTTTTAAACAGAGCTATAAGGAATGGGCCACTTTAAATTGCAAAGCTTCTCACCCTATCATCCTCACATTTAAGGATAATGGTTATCACTGCTTCTATGATGACTCTGTTAGGCCTCTCAGCATCATTAGCAGCCATAATGCACACCCTCGTCTTAGCAATTAATCATTTCCATAACATCTGCAGATAAGTCTGATCTTTCAGCAACATTTTTGAGTTTCAAGTTGAGATTTCTCCTGCATATCATATTTCTTAATATTTTGTCGAGTTTGGGGGGTATAAATATTAATTTTCCTATACTAGTATACTCTTAAAAATTGTTAGGAAATGTATGCCCACTATGGATAAGGGTATTTAAAAAAGATAGAAAATAGTTCTGATAAAAAATAGTTGTTTTTTTTTTATTAAATCATAGCTGTGTACATTAATGCAGTCGTGGGGTATAGTATGCTGGTTTTATATACAATTTGAAATATTTTCATCAAACTGGTTAACATAGCCTTCATGGCATCCTCTTAGTTATTGTGTCAAGACATTTATATTCTACATTTAGAAAGATTCACATGTACCCTTGTAAGATGAACCATAGGTGTGGTCCCACCAAACACCCTCCCTCCGTTCATCCTCCCCCCTCCCCTCCCCTCCCCTCCTGGGTGATTTTGTATAGGAGGATATGCTTGTCTGTTTAAAATCTAACCACTTCTTTCTACATAACAACACTCTAAACCTTTCCAAGCGCCCACCCCTTCTCTCAGGACTATCCAAGTGCCTTCTAGTTATTCTCCGTACTTGCCCCCTTCAGCATATGATCAGCATAGAAGCCCAAATGATCCTGTTGAAGCATAAGTTACTCTGCTCAGAGTTTTGTATTGAATCCCATTTACAAAGAGTAATGGCCCAAGTCCTTAAAAAGCCTCTGACTTATCTGCCACAATATGCCCCTTGCCACTCTACTGAACCCACACTGGCCTCTTCACTAGTCCTTGAATAGTCCAAGCACAAGTCTGCCTCAGAACCACAGTACTTGCCGAGAACACTTTTCCCCTCGGTACCTGAACACCTTTCTCCCTCACTTCTGATTAAAAGGCATTCCCTGACAGTCTGTATTAATCGTAATAGCATTCCCTTCCCCATAGTCCCTTCTCCTTCAGCCCATTTATTTATTTCAACAGTACTTACCATCACGTAATATACATACGCCTATGGAAATTTGTAAGGTCTCAATCCCGCTAGAACATTTTGAGACTAAAAGGGACTCTATTTATGATCATGCCAAGATTCAGAGTTCATTCTCTATTGCTTCCTGTGAGAATGGAAACTCTAGGAGGGCAAATATTTTATCTCTTTTACTCACAGCTGTACAAGATTCCCAAAGCATCTGACACATGGGGAATAGTAAAACATCTTCTGTTTAAATGAATAAATCAATGACTAAGTATGCTGGTTCAATGTCTAGCCTATTTAAAATAGAATGATGAGGAATGATCTGTGAATTTCCCCCAGGGACCATCCTTCTCTATCCACATAGCCATGCTTCACTAGGAAGTAATTTTCCAGGAAACACACAACTGGAGTTTTTAACTCAAAATAAGGCTGTCACTCTTATTCTAATCTAGAGGAATTTAACTGAGGCGTGTTAATTTAGAATCCCATTTAAAATGCTAAGCCAATGTATGCCGATCTTCTAAGTAGATAAATCATTAGGGTTCAATATAAAGAATTTCTTATAAATTCAGAGTTTTGCGTTCCACAATTTAGTAATGTGTAATTTTCAGGAGGTGATTGTAGTCCTCTGGTTTAAGCTCTAGTATGTTACATGCCACTAAAGCCAAATCCTTACTCCTCATCTCAGATTCAGAACTGAATATCAATTTATCTTTTGTGATGCTCTAGTCCCCATCAAACAGACGCATGAAGCCATTTATTCATCTTTATAGCAAATGAAATCCTAACATGTTCACGCTCTATCAGTAATGATGAATGGAGTTTACTAGATGGACATTACATGATTTTATTACTTATTTATTTCTATTATTATTATTATTAATTGAGACAGTGTCACTGTGTGCCCCTTGGTAGAATGCCATGGCATCATACTCACAGCAACCTCCAACTCTTGGGCTCAAGCAATTCTTTTGCCTCAGCCTCTCAAGTAGCTGGGACTACAGGCTCCTGCCACAATGCCTGGCTATTTTTTGCTGTTTTGTTGCAGTTGTCATTGTTGTTTAGGTGGCCCAAGCGTGGTTCAAACCTGCTGTAACCACCGTACTCTGGGAGCCAGAGCCATTCTGAGCCAAATTTGACATTACATGACCTTAGTTCAAAGAAGACCACCTTCTTTATCTAGCATGTTTGTTTGGGCACAAAAATTTAAAACTGAAGTTGAGACATCTGCGCACAATTACAGCAGATTTTAAAGGATTATTATATATTTCACCTGGTCTAGGTTCAAAGTGAATATGGAATCCCTTTAGTAGTAGAAGTTCATTAACCTTACTAGACTTTGTGCGGTAATAAGCACCAATCACTGTCATTTTCTCCTTTGGTACCTGCAGTATTTAAAATAGAATAGGACACTTTTATAACCAAAGACTGAGAAAGACACACTAACACAAGTAAACAAGAAAAATGATCCTAAACACATTACAATGTTATTCTATGAAATGTTTCAGTCTTAATAAAAGAAACATTTTAAGGAGTACTGCTAGGTAACTGTGCTTTTATTTCATTGTGAAATAAGTCTGAAGTCTTATTATTGTGTATGTGCATGTAAGCCTCTGCCGCTCTTGGAGACATCATTTCCAGAAAGAGTTTATAGTACCAAACAGATGGAGTACAACAAGGTGCATTCATTTAAAAATGCACACAAATACATGTGAGCATCTGCCCAGTTTTTGTGGAAGTCTTTCTGAAGCACCATAAATCTTTTCTCTTTGTATTTTTATAGAATACATGTGAATTACAAAAATTCTAGTGAGTAAAAAATGGCTTATTTAAAATGTTTACAGAATTTTATGAGTGTCTGCATATTGTATAAAGTCATTCAAAAAGATTATATCCCATTTATTACCTTCAATGGAAAGTCTTGGAGGTAACCTAATTTCAGTAAAAAGTTATCCCTCACAGGAGTTACTACAATGCAGGATTGTAACTTACATAAAAACAGACTTAACCATTTGTTTTCTGAAGTCTGCCCACTACCTAATTGTGTAATTGTCACTTCATTAGGCCTAGTCTTGGTTGTTTTCATTGATTTTTTTTTTTTTTTTTCTACCCTTTCTAATGCACAGAAAATATTCTTATCTGGAGATATTAGGTTGCAAGAAATATACAACCATAGAAATGAACTTGGGAAGATCGGTAAAGAGGGTTTCAACATGAAAAAAATTCTAATATATAATAGTTAATATTTGCTCCTCTCCAACTTTAACTTGCTTATGATTTTGCATAGCTAGAATATTGACATATGGCCCAGTGTTACATCACCCTTGAGATAAGTATCTAACAACTGACAAAATTTCTATCTCATAGTTCCACTTCTCATGAAAGAGCATCTGATTTGTTCTTGGCTAGTTGATCAATCTCTTCATTACCCAGCCAGATAATTGACAGTAATCATAGAATACCTTAAATTCCCTTTTACATAGGCTCTGTGAAGTTCAAATTTTCTACACCACCCTCCTTAAAATGGACAAGTGAAACCAATATATCCAGAATAATGACCATCATTATCCTACAGAATGTTTCTATACAAAATCTATTTCAGCTTTACAAGTAGATTTTTAATCTGAAAGAGCAGCTGTCAAATTTTTGTGATCTGGTACAAAAATGATTGCATAGACATCTAATATAATTTGATAATATATATGAATATTAATGGGTTATCCTAAGAATGTGTTCTGATACAAACAGAAAATATCAGTCGTAGAAGGATAAAATAAATTCTTATATAAATTGAAGCTCATTATTTTCCTTACATGTCCGTGATGAGTCCACTTTTCCATATTCAACATCTTAAATATTTATGTGATTAACAAACCCATATATCATATTTAACATGTGTCAAGCCCCATTCTAATGCTTTTCAGATGCTACCTCATTTAATCCTTGTAACCACCCCTTGAGAAAGGCACTGTTATTAATTTTATTTTACATATAAGGAAACTGACATATAGATGGTTAAATAATAGGCCTATATCAGTCGGGTATTAGTGTAACTAACACTCTATGCTTCCTCTTATTTTTTTTTTTTTTGATTTCTTATTGTTTATTCTGCTTAACTTTGCAAATGATTTGAAATTTATGGGTTGGTTTTTGAAAGTGACTATGCTTGTATTGTATATGTGTATATATATATAAATATTCTTCAAAAAATTTTCCCCTTAATTATTTTATTTTTTACCATTTTTATAAGAAGCTAACATTTTAATTTTTAAAAAGTTTTAAAAATACTTATTAATTTACTTAGTAGTTGTAAATCTGAGAATTGCATAGATACATATATCTGAGAGATCTCAATGTTTTCTTTTCCTTATTAAATCATAAACACATAGATATGTATACATTAATGCATTTATAGGGTACAATGTGCTGATTTC
The DNA here is from genome assembly GCF_000181295.1 of Otolemur garnettii. Lineage (NCBI taxonomy): Eukaryota > Metazoa > Chordata > Mammalia > Primates > Galagidae > Otolemur > Otolemur garnettii. The sequence continues at coordinate 11,363,906 of NW_003852405.1, forward strand.
ATATAGAATTAGGAACATTTACATCACACTGGTTAATATAGACCTCATCTCATTTAATTAATTCTTGTGTTAAGACATTTATACTCTATACTTAATAGATCTGACACGTACCCTTGCCTTATGTGCCATAGGTGTGATCCCACCTTTCACCCTACCTTGATCTGACCTCCCCTCCTCTCTCATCCTCCCCTCCTCCATCTTTCATCTTGGGCCATAGCTGTGATCTAATCTTCAAATGAAAGTGTGAGTGATTGTAAATTGGATGGAGCTGGAACATATCCTGCTTAGTAAAGTATCTCAAGAATGGAAGGAAAAGTATCCTCTGCTTCCTCTTAAGAATACTCTACTTCATCTCTCTATAATTTATTTCCTTTCTTTAAATTACACTTTACATCACACTCTCTTCTACTTGTCTCCTTATCTCATTAGAAGGAAATATCTCCTACAGCATTGACAAAGCGATTGGTGAGAACTCCAGAAGTCAGATTACAACAGAGAAAAAGAAATTGTAGAAAATCTTCAAGTATGCCACTGTAACAATAAGTGACAACATTCCTTGGTGGGTAATTCTTGGCATATGTATTAAGAAGAAACACCCAGCAGACAACATCCTGGGCAGCATCTACACCACCTTTCCCGACTGTGCTGTCTCCAGGGCACCTTCACACAACTTGCTCAAGATATTTTTTTATTTCCTCAAGCAAAGAAGAGCTTAATACTTTATGAATAAAGTGATATCAAACTAATTAGAAATTTACTTTCTCTATTTTCATAGTAGAAATATGTGAGAGTCGCTCCATAAATGGTTAGATAATTCAACAAAGAACCCCCTCTGTCAATGGAAGAGTGTTAGTGATATTTTTTGAATACTTATTTTTTCTTTTGTCTTTATGCCATGCCTGTTGTGCTTTTTTTTTCTTTTCTTTTTTTTTTTTTTGAGACAGAGTCTCCCTTTGTCACCCTCGGTAGAGTGCCATGGCATCACAGCTCACAGCAACCTACAGCACTTGAGCTTAGGCAATTCTCTTGCCTCAGCCTCCCAAGTAGCTGGACTACAGGTGCATGGCCCAGCACCCAGCTATATTTTTGTTGCAGTTTGTGGCCAGGGCCAGGTTTGAACCCACCACCCTCAGTATATGGGGCTGGCACCCTATTCACTGAGCCATAAGTGCTGACCTCTCCTTGTGAGTCAAAACTAAAATTGTGAGTCAAAACTAAAACTAAATTGCTTGGAGAAACTAACATTTGTTGTTCTTTTATTATTATTATTATTATTTCTTATAGTGTAACTGTGTACATTAATGCAATCATGGGGTACAATGTTCTGTTTTCATTACATTTTGAAATACTCTCATCAAACGAGTTAACATAACCTTCGTGTCATTTTCTTAGTTATTGAGTTAAAACATTCATACTCTGCTTTTAGAAAGATTGACTTGTACCCCTGTAAGATAAACCATAGAGGTGACCCCACCAATCACCCTCCCTCCCTACATCCATCCCCCTCACCTCCCCCTCCCACCCCTTCCCATATTCTAAGGCTATAATTAGGTTATGAAATTCCTATAAAAGCTATGAATTAGTTTCAAAGTAGGGCTGTGCACATTGGATACTTTTTCTTCCATTCTTGAGATACTTTGCTAAGAAGAACATTTTCTAATTCCATCCATATATACATGAAGGAGGTAAAATCTCCATCTTTCTTTAGGGTTGCATAGTATTCCATAGTGTACATGTACCACAATTTATTGATCCATTCGTGGGTCAATGGGCATTTGGGCTTCTTCCATGACCTAGCAATTATGAATTGAGCTGTAATAAACATTCTGATACAAATATCTTTGTTGTAATTCAATTTTTGGTCTTCTGGATATATACCTAATAAAGGAATTGCATATTTGTTGTTCTAAGTGTTTCCATGGTCCTCTGCAGAGGTCCAAGTTTTAGCTTGAAAGGATTTAGGCAGTGATTTTAAAAACTGGGTCCTAAGTGCTTAACCTATTGATTCATTTCCAAGAATATATCCTGGGGAGAAGTTGGCACCGCTGCATTTAGCCCACCTGCGGTGGGGAACATTGGATGCAATCCTCTTCCCACCCAGCAACTTTCATTTGTTCTTATTTTGTCTGGAACCCGTTTCTAATTCCTAAGTACATCTTTTCATCTTTACTCTGTAATCCTGAGACTCTCTCTCTTAGTATGCAACAGAACATAGCCATAGATTATTTTAAGAGGACCATGAGGAGGCGGGAATCACTTCCTGGGTGTTCCTTACGATTTCTATGACTTTTTACTCAAACCCTCTGACTTTGAATCTTCCCTTGAGTAACCTCTCTGTTGTTCTTCTTGTGTTATGGAGGGAAAGGAACACCTCAAAGATGTGAAATTCTTTGAAATGTCACCTGAAGCAGGGAGTCATTATCAGACTTCTCTAAGTTGATGGACATTCTGAGTTTTCAGTTAATCCATACGAATGGAATTGAGCTGCTCAGGTAAATAGTAGACTTCTGCTAATCTAAGTGGTGAGATGAGTCACATAAGGTCATAAGGTCGGGCTCCTGCCCAAAGGAGAAGAGCCACCTGCCTGCATTTCAGAAAGATACGGCACCCTTTAGGGGAGGGGGCAAGAGCAAGCCTGAAGGGTTGAGAAACTGAACAATTTAAGAACTTGCTTATAGGTTTCAAGACCTCTCCTCACTTTTTTCCTGTAGGAATTCACCTAGTGATGGAAATAGTCTGTGAATAGGCAATGGTTTCAGATCTTTGACCCTGAAAACAGATTCTACAAAGAGTGGTCCCCAGAAGCCAAATGTAGCTTTGGGAAAGGTTGCCTTTGATATGTACATAACATGGGCCTTGAGAGACACAATATGAAGTTCACATTCCATTCCATGGTAGTAAAGTGCTATAATAAACTACAAATAAAAAAAAACAAAAAAGAAAGTTGAGAAGCCCACAGGGAAGGAGGGCTGTCAGGCCTGCTCTGGCAGGTAGTCAAACTCCAAGGAAGAAAAGAAAGTGGATACAATGGGATGGAGACAATGGAAATATGTTCTACATGAAAAAAGAGCCATGATTTACAAGGATGCAAAACCAATCCCCTGACATGGGAGTTGGCCAAATTCTAATGCTCCTGTCTAAGATACCAAAAGTGTAGTCACTGAGGACTGCAGGACAGAAACCAGGAGGCATCTCTCCCAGTAAGTACATCTGGACAGTAAGCCTTCCCACATAACGCAGTTACACTGTTAATAGCGAACTTTCCTTCACTTACTCAATAAACACCTGGAGAGTTTCTAATGTATATGGGGCTTGGTGATAAGTAAAGACACAAAGATGAAGGGACTGGACAGTTGCCCTGACTGCAAGAATCTTATCATTCAGTAGGGAGACTAACACAGAAAACAGTGAGAAAAGGCCACTGGTCCAAAGATCCCTGAAGATGCAGAAACAAACTGCAGGTCATAGGCGAGTTTTACAGATGATGGGGACTTGCACGGAGACTTTAAACATCATTTGAATTTTCCTACTTGTTGGGAAATGAGATTGCATTTTTGCCAAAGGGACTAACGCATAGCAATGTACAGAAGGAGGAGATTGTCTGGCCCGCCTCAGAACGTATGAGGAAGACTGGAATTCAGAGCTAAGAGAGGAGCAGCAGAACCCCAAACCCGTGACAGTGTGAAAGAAATGAGTGCTTGTCAATTTCCAATTCCATGGAGTTAGCACAGGCTGCTTTAAATCCATTAAAAGTCTAAATGCCAGAAAAAAAGACATAAAAATAAACATATAAATAAATAAAAATAAAGAAAAGTCTAAATGTAATTCTGGTCAAAACAAAGACGGATACATAGAGAGATAGATGAAATAATTAAATGACTATTCGGCGTTCAGATGGTCTCAAGGGAAGAAAAGAATCCCAATCCATAAATTCTTCAAGAGAATAAGCGGTGACTGTGCATAAGAATTCAATGGTATTGTTGTTACGTAAGTGACAAAAATTGGAAATCTGAAGTACTTTGTCGAGCACATACCGTCTTCCCCACTAAAAGTTATTTTATCCTGAGTATTTTGAAACATATACAAAAGCAGAAAATGTAATGATTCTCCATGTGACCATGACCATTTTGATTCAGCTAGGTTTTAATCTTTGCTGAAGTTTTCAAAATTCCAGACCTCCTTTCATTTCACTTGTATATTTCAGCACGCATCTATTTTTTAAAAAATCATATTCTCCTCGACATTTAGGAGGCCATTATCACACCTAAAACATTAGTGATAACTCACTGGCGTCGTCTAATGCACACTGCATCATCAAATCTCCCTGAGAGTTTTATAAAAATGTCCTTTTTATGTTGGCTTATTTGAATTAGAATTCAGGTGAGATCGACCCATCGCATTTGGTTGTTTTAACTTAAAGAACTCCCTTGTCCCTCATACCTGTTTCCCCCACATTATGGCTTCAAAATAGAAACTGGTTTATTTGTCCCAGAGAACGGCTCATTTTTGGATTTGCCTGTACGTTTGGTAATACCATTTACGTTTATATTTTTATTTTTCTTGATTTTCTATTTTTTTTTCCCTGCAAACGGAAGTTAGCTCTGGAGGCTTGATCAAATACAGAGTCAACTTATTTTGTAGCAAGAACATCCCATTAGCAGTGCTGGTCCTCGGGAGACACAGGCATGCCTGGCCCTCCTCCTCCTTCACTGGTGATGCTTAGCCGAGCAGTAGCTTCAGGGGGTATCAGTTCATCCCTCAATGTAAAGTGCTCATTTTATCAATTGCCTATTTCTTCAGAGATCATCATCTCAAGCAATTATTTCATTGGGGTTGCAAAATTTTTGTTTTCTAATTCCTTCCATATTTAATAGCTGGCATTCTTCTGCAGAAGACAAGAGAAAGAAATTGTCACATGGAGCTATTTGCTTGCCTGAAAATAGACCTACTGAGTCTAGTAGAGGTAGACTCGTGTCTAACTATTTCCTTTTAATTGCTAATATCATAACCAAGGGATAGTACTACTCACTTTTTAAAACAGAGCCACTTAATATTGTTCAGTCCGAAAAATGATTACTATATTAAGAAAAAGAGCAAAGAAGTTGGAGCTCAACCGTATTTCCTTTCTACATTTGACACTTCTATAAGTAAAACGCAAAACTATTAAACTTAACTTAGGACCCTATTTAGTGGAGGTGCACGTGGAAATACGCCCTGAATAACATTTCCAACCATTTTATAGATATAATTTTGCCAATAACTTGAACTATACTTCTAATGACCGATTTTTATTATTCTCCACAACTCTAAAACTTTTATAATGGCACGATCCTGTGGAATAACCTAGCCTGTGGTCCCACTCCCTCTAACAGAATCCTAGAAGATAAAGGAGCCAGGAAGGAAGCCATCCTTTTCTACCCCTCGATGGTGGAGACCGAGAGAAATGTAAAATTTGGTCATAGAGATTTCATAGCACATGGTCTATACTCAAAGAGCTGGCAGTGCTCATCTTTTACTCTAATCTGGAGAGCATAAAGATTTGGGTGAACCCTGTTCAATTGCATTCCCTCCAAATGGTATCACGAATAATTTGGCATTCCCGAGCTCCCTTTCCACCTCCCCACAAAGAAAGTCCATAAAAAAATAAAAAATCTAATTTGAAATGCAAGATCATAAATTTCTCCTCCAAAAGATAAGCAATTTCACCCAGGTACAAAATAGCTACGACTATTTTTTTTAATCCTGAATATTAATGTGTTGTGAAAAAAGCACGCGCTCCACAAGCAGATGGATCATCAGCAAGGGGATTAAACAGCCCTCGAAAGGCTCTCCGAAGGGCCATTAAAAAGTGTCAAGGAATCAGAAAATTCCATGGCAAATGACCCAAATGACTTTGAGAGATGAAAAATAAGGGGGCTGAAATAGCAAAATAATAATAGTCCTCGCTACTTACATAATAGCTTTCTTGAGAGAATTCTGAAACGCTTTCGAAACATTAATCCAATAATTTTTGTCATTAGTCTACACGGCACAAGGGAGCCTTTTATATCATTTCTCACTGAGCACGTGGGGGAAACTAAGGCTTAGAAAGACAAAGATGGTCTGTGACTTTAATAGATTTGCTCCTGATGCAGGAAAAAGTCAGGGCTCGAAGAGAATTCTCAGAGAAAAATACATAATAGATATCATCTCATTTTCCCTTCTAATATTACTAGATGGCATGGGTTCAGAATTAATTTGATGTGTTCATTAAGAGAGCTGGTACAAAAATGTTGTCCCTCGTTATGTAAAAGTTGAGGGATTCACTAACTCAGAAACAACCAGACCTAACACCAACTCCACATCCGGAAAGTATTTGGAAAAACAGTATTTTAATAGAAAGATAAAGAATCACACCTAAATACATTTTGTTAAGGAATTATGTTATAGTCTAGAATTGTACTTAAGAAACCAGTTCAAGAAAATCATATAAAACAATTCTAAACAAAAACTAACTGAGTAATAATGAAGAACAAACCAGGTACCTAAGACCAAATTTCAGGGAGAATCACAACCTTCTGGTAATGAATTCACAGCTTCTTTGATACAAACTCACAGTTTAATATAAACAGCAAGGCATCCGAGACTCACAAACTGCTGCTAATGGAAGGAAACCAGGTAAGGAACTCTGCAGGGGAGGACGATATAAACCAGCAGTAACAGGGGAAAAATTCCGTTTGTGGAAGAAATTGTAGCAATACCAAAGAGCATTATACAGCAGACAGGAGAACAGCACGGCAAGGGGAGAAAGAGCACGCGCCCCACTGTTTGTGAAGAAAGGCAAATGGGTGAAAGAAAAACCTGTATGCTTTTAAATCGCATTTCTGAAAAATAAATTTCTAAACTCCTAAGAGAATTTTTTTTTTTTTTTTGAGACAGAGTAGCACTTTGCTGCCCTTGGTACAGTGCTCTGGTGTCATAGCTCACAGCAACCTTAAATTCTTGGGCTCAGGTGACTCTCTTGCCTTGGCCCCCAAGTAGCGGGGACTATAGGTGCCCTCCACAATGCCCGGCTATTTTAGAGACCAGGTCTCAGTCTAGCTCAGGCTGGTCTTGAACCCGTGAGCTCAGGCAATCCACCAGCCTCGGCCTCCCAGAGTGCTAGGATTACAGGCATGAGCCACTGCACCCGGCCCTGAGAAAATATTATTTCTTATGTAATATTGATAAATACCATGAACTACATGCTGGGAAAGTTGTCGAACTTTGAGTGTGAAGTTGCATGTGTGTGAGCGTGTATAGTAGTGCTTCTTATCCCTGAGTGACACCCCAAGGCCCCCCAGGGGAATGACTGTGCAGAAAGTATGAACTCTGCCTACACTGTGTTTTTTACCTATATATACACACAAATTAGATCGAGTCTAATTTACAAACTAGGCACAACGTGAGGTTAACAACAATAACTAATAATAATACGAAACAATCATAACAACATACTGTAAAAAAGTTGTGTGAAACTGTTTCTCTCTCTCAAAATACAATAGAACCTCCACAGTTGACCACCTCCCTACACGGATCAGCTCCTTACGTCGACCTAATTTTCACAGACCAGGCATGCACCTCGTGATTCATCAGCACAGTAGGCCCAGCTCCTTATGTCGACTGCCTCTGTATGATGACCAGCCTGTTACAGAGGTTCTACTTCTGAATCCTACTGCACTGGCCAACCTACAAATGTGGTTGGCCACAGGTAACTGAAAGCTGCAGAGAGCCAAATAACAGACAGGAGGAGCTACTGTCTACTGAAGGGCAGGGCGTGGGAGCAGAGAGGGAAAGCTGAGGGGGCTGATTACACTTAGTCTGTGCTAGTACTTAGGACACCAAGACTGCTGAGACACCTCTCCTTTCCCCCAGAGAAGGAGAACAAATACATTTCTGAAAGAATTGGATGTATTTTAAGTAAGGAAAGAAGTAATCACTATAAGTAAATTCTGAAAATTGTTAGGCCTCCTTCTGCTGATCCATAGTTTGTGTATTGTTTTTATTTAGAATTTTTTTTTGTGGGGGGGGCAGAGTCTCACTCAGTTGCCCTGAGATTGAGTGCTGTGGCACCATAGCTCACAGTGGCCTCAAACTTTTGGGCTCAAGCAATCCTCTTATCTCAGTCTCCTGAGTAGCTGGAACTACGGGCACCTGCCACAACGCCTGGCTAGTTTTTCTGTTTTTAGTAGAGACGGGGTCTTGCTTTGCTCAGGCTGGTCTCAAACTCCTGAGCTCAGGAAATCCACCTGCCTCGGCCTCCCAGAGTGCTGGGATTACAGGGGTGAGACAACACGCTTGACTTTTTATTCAGAATTTGACATCATAACCTCTGTAAGGCCTGGGACCTCTGGAGGTCTCTATCTCCATTCTGAAGCCCAGTCAGAAAATGAGATTTTTCCCTTAGTTGGGAAAAGCACCCCAGAGCAGTGGAGCTCTTCCTCTGCTTACAACCTCCCCACCTCAGAAACCCCGTGTAGTCAGTGTCACACTTCTTAGAGAAAACCCAGCTACATGAAGGCAGGTTTGGGGTTCTTATTCCACTGAGTTTGGGATTTTCTTTTTAATTTTCTTTTTCTTAGGAGGTGGAGCTTTATTTGCAGAACTGGTCCTGAGAGCAATCAGTTTCTTCTTTCTAGTTTTCTAACCCAGCCTATCTTCCTTTGGAAGGAGGCACAGCCTCTCAAGTCAGACTGCGTGGCTCAACTGCCTACTTATGTACATTCTACTGGATTGATGGAGAAATTAAATGAGATTTAGTGGGTAATAGAGTATAGTCTAGCTTTAAAATGGTGCCTAGACCATAATAAGTGCTCAGTCGTATTAAGTAATTTAGTCCATTTCATACAACCATGACTGGGTTGATTAAAGTCTAGGCAACACCATTCTGGCTGATACTGACACCATCAATTGGAAAATATGATTTATTTTTGGTTGGAAATAGAGCTCTGATAAAAATTCTTCCATGACTTTAGAAAGTGGCTTCAAGTTTTCAGATGAGGGAAACAAACAGGCCTTTGTGCCACACTCTGACAGTGCCTTGCCCAGATCTCCCACGATCCCTTTTATAAGTTCTGTGCACTTTCCGTCAACATCTTCCTGCTCTGTTCAAAGGATTGGCCTTTGGTGCCAAGGAGAACCAGAAGTGTCTGGAGTTTAGCATGACTGTATCCAGGCTCTTTTCTTCCCAGTGAACTTCCCAATGAACCAACTGCTGTAGGAATATAAAAATTCCATTCCTTTACTAGTAGGATACAAAGTCTCAAATTCTGGTGTGTGGCTTACCCTCCAAGATTGGGCTGAATACACTGCATCTGGCCTGGGCTGTGCTGGGCTTCTCTAGATCCCAATCTAGAGCTGGGCTTCTCTCCTTCTCTGTCCTACTGCCCCTATTCACTTCATGGTGTCTCTGGAGAACAACTCCTTAAGGAAATCACCTGCACTCAATCGTTAGCTTGGGATCTAGATCTAGAAAAATTTGATCTAGGACAACCTTCATTTGAAAGTACCTTGAAAATAAAAATGACTAGAAGACACACAGCAGAGAATGAGAATATATATTCCACCTTGGAAAAGCAAAGATTACAAAGTTATTAGAGTTGATTCAATTCTGTCTTCCTTTCCCATTTTCTATGTCATTTTCTGTTGCCTTCCAAACTTATTCTACCAGCACAAGGAGGGGCAGAGGCTAAAGGAATTAGGATATCAGGAGGCAATTTAATGGCAGAAAAGGTGATATTTTTCTAATCCCATTTCCCCTTCCATCATACTATGGGGCTGATCCACCTGACCATGGTGATGCAGTATTAAGTTGGAAAGGGCATGGAGATCGAAATTCAGTATACGTTCTGTCCTAAAGAGAGGGCTGAGTGAAAGCTCAAAGAAATACATCTAAATAAGATGTTTAATGACTGGGATCTGAGACAAGACCTAGAAGCCAAAAACAAGAACTGAGGTGAGTCACACAGACAATGATCATGGATGAGTTAATAATTGGGTAGGTAGGTCTAATTTGAGTTCTTTGAGGTTTCTCCATATTTCCTTCCAAAAAGGTTGTATTAGTTTTCAGTCCCTTCAGCAGTGTAAAAGCATTTCCTTCTCTCCAGTTCATCACCAATTTATAATCACCAAAATGTGGAAACAGCCTAAATGCCCATCAACCCAGGAATGGATTAATTAGCTGTGGTACATGTATACCATGGAATACTATTCAGCCATTATAAAAGATGGAGTCTTTGCATCTTTTGTATTAACCTGGATGGAAGTGGAACACATCATTCTTAGTAAAGCATCACAAGAATGGAGAAGCAAGAATCCCATGTGCTCAATTCTGATATGAGGACAACTGATGACCTAGTACATAGTGGGGGGTAGGGGAAGGGGCCAGGGGAGGGGGGTCACTGTGTGTGACACAACATTTGGGGGCAGGACACAATTAGAAGAGGGACTTTACCTAACAAAATGCAATCATTGTAACCCGGTTCTTTGTACCCTCAATGAATTCAAAACCATAAAAAAAAAAGAAAGAAAAACAGCAATTTGGTAGGTATGACTATCTGAGAGTCATTTAAACGATCCTCTCGTCAGAGTCACACAGTGCCAGGTTTTTATTATGCTCATGTTCACTTACCCAAACACTTTAACAAACTCTATTGTTTTTTTTGGTGGGGGGGGGTAGAATGTAAACAGCTGTGCCTCAATTTTCATCTTTAACTGGACATGAAATGGATGAAGGTAGACTTCTAGGGAGACTGAGCTGATATAGGTTAACTTCAACAGGTGGTTTGAGTATGACAGCATACTGTCACATGCCATCGTCCTCTCTCTACCTCCCTCTTTCTCTCTTTCAAATATCCAGAGGTAGGAATATATATATCTGTATTATCACTTCCTAGTGCCATGGAGGTGATCTCACAAGACCCTACTTAAATAAGCATTTGTGTACAGTTGTCAAGCCCAAGGGTTTGTGGTACTGGAAAGCCAAGAAAGTTACAAGGTTGTGTGTGGGTACAGTTTCTGGGAGGGGATATTAAGGTGGTTGTTATTAGTCAGCTTTTAAATAGCCTGATGGATGAAAAAGCCATGTTGTCCTCATAGATATATATAAGAAGCCAACAAAGTAACTTTCACACTTCTGACAATAACAAATATATTTGAATCATGACCCTATAACACACATACACACACACAAATAGTATAACCAAGACAAATGTTTTACAAAACTAATACTGTCCCTTATTTTGTATATACAGGCTGATATTTTGTATCTTATAATGTCATTAAAAATGTTGGTCAAAATCCACTAATTTTATTGTATGACCACTCATAATTTGAAAAACATAGTTCTACTGCTAAGATAATAAATTCCATCTGGGCATCATTGGTCTTGGGGCGGGACTGGTGGTTGACAGGTGGATCCATAAGAGTATTGGGCAATATTTTCCCAAGCTAATAAACACACTATAGATCAAAGCCTGAGACAAGATGAGCGTCCAAGCTTGAGGAGAGTATTGACAACAGGTTTCAGTATTCCTGAATGTACGTTTTGTGGATGGAGTGTGTCACTTAGAAAACTCTCCTCTCTTGTGTCAGCTTTTCCCTAACCTTCTTGAGTTCCTTATCCCGGAAGTATCATTTTATTTCATTAGACTCCTCCCTAGGCCTGAATTACCTTAGGTCTTCCTTAATGTATTCAAGTACTATGGAGATAGTAAGAGGTCAAAAACGTACTGGGTGGGTCCTCCTAGAACACAGAAGAATGAGCTGAAGATAAAAGAACAAAGTGTCAGCTCACATACAAGAAGGAAATTTTAAGACATAAAAACATTTTTTTCAAAAACAATCCTTTTCTCTACCAGAAATTCTTGTGAGAATTCTAGTGTATTTTGACAAGTATCCCATGTCATTAAAAATAAATAGTTATAGTAAGGAATTACTAGAGCCACTGACAAAAAAAAAAAAAGTGTTAACTTGGTCCTCGCTGTCTAGGAATCAGTTTGAAAGTTTCCTATATAACTTATGTCTTATTTTGATGACATCCAAATCAATTCGTGCACTTTTATCATTAATGACAAGACATAACATGTTTTTCAAATTATCTTTGGAGTCTTTATTCTCCATAAAATGACATATTGCAGCAAGCCACCTTTAAGGCCTTTTGCATCAATTATTTAAAATCAAAGAGCCATGAATACATGTGTATCTGTGCATCTGTAATAGTATTGTTTGAAAAGGTGGAGAGAGAGAAAAAAAATCTGTCAATAAAATCATTGGACTTTTCAAGACTTAATATGATTTATGTGGAATCACTGCAATTTCTATTTAAAGTGCTGTGATCTTAGTGGTTCGGTAAGAGAGGGTTAATAATTCCTGTTTTCCTGGTCAGTATCAGTACAGGAACACACAGGAAGACACAGACACATACATGCATGCACACATCCACACTAAGCATCCTTCGTTCTTAGTCTGCTTGCACGGATTTCTGCTTCCTTTTGGAGTGATTCAGAGTCCCTGGGTAACAAGCTGCGTTCTCTGCACATGGATACCAACAGAGGCTTAAAAATAGGAGCCATGTGCACAAAGCTTCTTGTGCCAACCAACAGATTCTATCTGCATCTGCTACATATGGATTGACAGGAGAGGGGCCAAGTATACGTTGGTGTGAAGCAGCTTGCTGCTTCTGTTTTGAGAAAAGCTCATCATTGTACAAGTCCTGAACAAATTAGCCTTCCAATCACAATGCAAGGATATTGAAATAGGGTGAAAAACCTAGATGGTACCAGGCAGTTCTTGCCAAATTAGTAGAGGATTGAAGAGGAAAAGAAAATCACTTGAATACTGATAATTAGTGAGATGGAAAAGACTTGAGGGCATGTTCGGATATGTGACTGAACCTTAAATTAAAAAAAAAAAGCCATTGCCACCAGTGGGAAAATAGCGGGAGTCAAATGGGTAGAAAATAACTCAGAGATCTGAGTTGTTCTTTGATTATAAACAAAAGCATTTCAGTCGAGGCCTTAGAGTCAAGGTCATAAGAGAAAGTTACGCAAACTTATTGGGCTAGCAACAGACAAGGGGAAATGGAGATGGAAGGGCAAGGGAGACTTCGGTTATTATGAAACAATAGTTTGAAAGTGCTCTGTGAAATATAAAAAGTCAGTTACTTTTCTGTCTGAACATTCTAATCTTTTTATAACTGTTATTTCCTTATGCTAAAAGGATAAGGTAGTCAATTTCCAAGTACAAAACACAATTAAAACAAATTTATAGCCAAAAAGGCTGGGTGAAGAAGGCTGCTATTTTCCTAACTTCCTTTATCTCCTGAAAAAATGGCAAAATTTGGTCTTTGTGCAAATGAAAGGAGGGCGCTGGGGGAAACGATGTGGACCCCCATTCATTTGTTTTACGACTGCCGTCATATCTAAACTTTTACTTCATATCTCTGAAGCCTGTATTTCTATCTAAGGAGAACACAGACCCTTAAGAACATGGGCATTGAAATAGAGCTACCTGCACAGCTAGCCCCACCTGCACAGCTAGCCTCACACATGATTTGATCACAAACAACCACATGAAAATTATTAAGCACCTATAATACGCCAGGCATCGTGCTGGACACACAATCCTGCCTGTCCTTTCAGAGCTTCTAGATCAGGAGGAACGGTGAAACTGGAAATCAGCAGTTTGTCAGAAGGCATGGAGCTGAGGAAGCAGGCCTGCAGGATGCTTTGGAGCATCTGGGAGGGACACCACTTCTCTGTGCAGTCCCCAGGTTTATAGGTGTGCATGAACCTATCCTGGAAAGAACAGAGGAACAGGCTGATACCAGAAAAGTGGCACCCCAGCCAGCTCAGCCGAGCAGGGCCTGGGGGATCTGCCACTTCTGTCTTGGTGGCAGCAGCTGGCAAAAAACCCGGCAGGTTGGGGCAAGCCAGGGAGCTTTCTTCCCCCAGAGGCTCCAGTAGAGCGCTAGAGGATCTGTCAATCAAGGGAAAACTGGTGCCCATCCCTGATTGGTCCATTTTCAATCCTGCTCCTGATTGGTCCATTTTCAATCCTGCTCCTGATTGGTCCATTTTATGGACCAATCACAGCTAAGCTATTACACCTATATAAGGCCCTGAGCAGAGAGCCTGGGGGCAGATCATTGCAGACTTGGGCAGATCATTGAAGATCAAGTGGCAGACTTTCAAGGAAGATAGAGCAAAAGAACAAGACTTCAGCAGACCATCGCAGACTGTCCAGAGGAAGAAGTGAGAGCTGCGGCACTTCTAGTGCTGATCCTGCCTTAGAAAGAGGCTTGGCCCTTTGCTGATCTCTGCCCTGCAAAGAGGCTTGGTCCTTTGTAAGAGCTGTAGCTGTAACACTTCTGCTGCTGATCCTGCCCTGCAAAGAGGCTTGGCCCTTTTTAAGAGCTGTAGCACATCTATCCTGCTCTACAAAGAGGCTTGGCTCTTTGTAAGAGTTCTTTTCATAAGAGTTGTAACACTTGTATCCTGCCCTGCAAGGAGATTTGGTTCTTTGAGCTGTAAATAAAACTTCAATGTTCGTTCTATGGTCTATCGATTCAGTCATCGAATCGTTGAGACCAAGAGCCTGGAAATCCAGTGTTAAAAATCCGGTATCAAGGGGAATCACCTGAACACAGGACAAGGAGGGCAGCTCCCAGCATGGAATTCACAGACAGGTTTGCAACAGGAGTGGGACCTGAAAACGTCCAGTTTTCTGGTTTGGGGTGGAGTTCCTAAGGAGTCTCACATTTCTTTAAACAATCACAAAGAGATCCCGGAGGAAACTGTGAAAGGGATCCAAGGGTCTGGGAGTTGGAAGTCTTCCGCAAGGTCTTTTATGGATACCAGATCTCTAGAGTTCTCTACCATTTCTGCCCCCAGAGGATAGCTAGTGGCTTATACCCTAAAACACGATTTGCATTAATGCACAGCACACTGCTACCCTTTCCCTCAAGATGGAGAATTATATAAAATATCAATTGTCATGATTAATAGGTAGGAAATACTGAGTGTTTGATTTATGTCAGGCAGTAAGTATTTTACATACTTACGGTAGCTGTAGGAACACTGTGCATGGGTCCTATTATCATCCCAATGGTTCAGTTAAGGTGCAGAAAGGTCCTACAGCCTTCTCAAGGTCAGACATTGGTAGAGTTATGCCTTGGCCCCAGATCTGTATGACTCTAGAGAGCCCAGGCTTTTAAACTCCCTCCTGTCTTCCCAGGTAATAGTATCATATTATTATTCTTATCATTATTAAGGGAGTTGCCATTTTATATCCTCATAATTCATTTTGGAAAGCTTATAAAGTTTTTATAGTCAAAAACACTAATTAAAAAGACGCTGGCATTTCTCAATATCCTTTGTATATTACCTCTCGGAAAAGAAGCTAATACTGCAGCTTAAAGAAAAAAAAAAAAAAACTCTTGTCTGAGCTAGAAGGGATACATACTGTGGCCTTAGTTATTAATTAGATGTTTTAAAACATTATTTATCAGTGTGCTTTTTCACTGTCAGAACGCCTTAGGGCTCCACACAGCGGGTCCTCCACAGCTTTCAGGGAAGAGCTGCCAAGAGTCTTTGCCCAGTGTTTGCGGCTATATTTGTTCATCCTATTACAATGTATACTTTGCTTCTTCCAGTGATTTCACTTTAATCCGTGTAGCAAATCATGCCACACTGTAGAGATAGTTCAGTGGAGAAGATAACAAAGAAATTGAGATTATGTAAATTGGGCATTTTCTCTTGTTCCTAAAGAAACCAATACACTTATATGACTATTTGTTAAAAATTAGCCCAAGAAAAGTTGCAAGTACGCCATTTCCTAACCTCTCTACTTTCTTAGTGATTCGAGGTGATACTTGCACACCCCGGTTAAGAACAAAAAGTATGATAGGGTGAATAAATATACTAGAATGGGCCAGATTCTCTCCCCGTTCTACAGAATCTGTGTATGTTCCAATGATTATTTTTAAAACACTGTTTCCCTTCCAAAGTATCATGACTTTTATTCAGTTTCCTTCTTTGTGTAGTTAGTATAGCAGTCATGAACGGAAACGCTGTTGAGTCGGTTAGCTTGTGAAACTGTAGGCAACTGTATTGCTAATGGAGTTTAAAGACAGAGTGTGTATCAGGCCCTGTCTTCCCTGGGTCTGTGTCAGTACGGAGAACGGAATCCAGCTTCTGCTCTTCTGTCAATCCAACTAATAAGGAATTGAAGAACCTGAATTAAACAATTTGCAGCCTGTCAAAACTTAGCAAGATCAAGCCTTTAAACCAAACTTGAAAGTTTTTCATGGAAATTTATTATTATAACATTTTTAATGACTGAAAATTGAAAAAAAAATTGAAATAAGCCCCTTTCTTGATAGGGGATTCTGGATTAAGATCATTCCATTCATGAGGACGTCCACATAAGGCATACCATAGAAGATCAGGTTGGCTGTGAAGCTGTGGCTTAGGGACACAGTTTGATTCTCCAAAGTCACATGGTTTAAAATTAAAAAAAAAAAATTAAAAGCCCCGTACAAGTGTTGGCTGCTGTAAGACCTAAAGAATAATTAAATGATATAAGTGATTAAATACTCAAGACTTTTAAGTACAAAGATGTTCCGTAGTACATGTGGGGAGAAGTCAAGACTCTTCAACTTTTCCATTTAAGAATATTTCATACAGGAAGCTCTCCGTATGCTACCAATGAAAGCTGGGCTGTAGGGAAGGGGCAGAGAAACTGAGGTGACTCGGAAGAGATAGGGATCAGCTGAGTCTCTTCTCTTGAGCAGCATCATCGGCAACTACATTGGCTTCCTACCCTATCCGCCTCTTTCCTGAAGCTCAAATTCACAAAGTGGGAATGGGATTCGCACAACCTCTGAGCTACGGAACATGAAAGTGAGGTGAAATATACAGGAGATTTTAAATGTCCCCACAGTGACAGAGTGGAAATATTTCTCTCCATTCATAATGACTACCATGGTTAACTAAACATTTTCCAGCTTGCTTTCCCTTAGCTTTTATGATTTTTATATCTCCAAAGCTAAAATAGATATCATTAAGTATTTGCCATGTCATTAAGAAGACCAACAATTACAATTTTATGAAAGGATTCTTCATGTACTTATATTAAGAGAATACCTACTTTTGTTTTCCTCTGAGCTTAGCCAATCTAAATTTAACACCCCTTCTTTCCTCATCAACAATATTTTCTTATTGGAAGAAAATTCTATTTGCAGTAGACCCCTCCAGTGGAAAATACGGGTTCACCATGTGAAAGCACACACTTAACATATATAGTAGGTATATTTTTCTTAAAGGAAGTTTCCCACACAACTTGGTCTCCATCAACAAGACACAGAAAATAATGTAGTGTTAATTAAGTTTTAAAATGTTCTTTCCATTTTAAGACTAATTAGCATATAACACTTTCATCAGGTTTATTGAAAATTTATAGCAGGGAATTAGCTTCACTGAACACTGCTTCATGGCATACATAACCCCTTCCCCCATAATTCCCCAAACGCAATACACGCATTTAATTAGTTGTTATCTCATGGAAGAAACTTAGAATGCTTTAATTCCTACAACGTCTTTCCACCTTCTACGTTAAAGATGTCTAATATTTATTTTATTTCTATTTTGTTTAAAAATTCTCACCAAATTAGTCATCGTGCCGTCAGGGTTTACCAGGAGGGCTTCAGCTGCTGTGTTGAGAATTGACAGTGATGCTTAGTGGAGAGACACAGTCAAAGGAGTAATATTCCTATTGTAAGGACAGGACAACGTGGCATGAGTTGGGTTGACAGGTAAGGACAACGGTGGCATGAGTTGGGTTGAAAATAATGCAAGTGGTCAAATGTTCTTGGAATCAAGACATATTTACAAGGCAGGTCTAATAGCTTTCACTAATTGGATACACGACGCGTGAGACATAAAGAAATCAAGAACAACTCCAAGGTATTTTGGCCTGAGTAGCTGGATGGATGGAAAGACTGACAAGGAGAGTGGTTGGAGCGGGGAAGGGGGTTGCAGAGTCTGGAACTAGCTAATTTTATTATGCCTCTGTCCACTCTCTAAATACATGTGCTGGAAATTTAATCTTGGGAGTTGCCGGTGTGTAGGTGGAATTGAAAGGCAGGATCTGGATGACATTAAGGGTGAGGCAATAATCAGCTTCAGTGGATCAAGACACTGACCAGCGATAATTGGAGACAGCAGTTATAAAATTCTATTGAGGAGTGGTTTTGCTGCAAAGAGGGAGTTCCATGGAGGGAACTTGAAGGTCAAGGAAATTATTATTTAGCTGTTGGGGGTATAAGGGCACATTTGATGCTGAAGAGCATAATTCAGTAGATATGAAAAACAGATGTTGTGGGAGTGAGAGAAAGGAATTGAGTCAATGAAAGAAAAAGGGACAGTGCCTGTGGGTGGCAGGGCACCGTCCTCCACGGGAGCATGGTTAGTTCTTCCTCAGGAGCAGAAGACAAGCCAGAGTGTGCATGTACTTATGCTGGTAAGGGAGTAAATGTAGTCCAGAGAGCTTGTGTTCAATCTCTTCTCTTTACTCCCATTTTATTATTGAAAACCATCAATTAAAATGTAGCAGCAGAAGATGGTTGAGAAAGTATTAAATTTTCCTCCAAAGGATTGGAAAATAGATAATTACGGATATGTTACAGAATTTAATGGAAACCATTTATGGCCCATTTGAGGTTAGTTTATGTGAATTTGATATGAGGCCAACCAGCATGGCAGGGTAGGATGGCCTTGTCCGCCTGCAGTCAGCTCCTGGTACACAAAGGCTGAGCAGGGAAGGAGATGGATGTAGCCAGGCCTGGGGTGTTGCCAAGAGTTTACAATAAAGCCAGAAGAAGACCATGAAAGATAGGGAGCATGGATAAAACATCGAGTCTACTGATTTTTTTTATGAAACTTAGAATATGTAAGAAGTAAACTGTGAACATGATGGGGTTGAGAGGTGGTACAAATATGGTAACATCAGTGGTTGGGTTCCGGCTGGGTTGCAGGATTGGATTGTTGAAACTGAGATACCAGAGGGAAAATACAAGGTTGCAGTGAGCAAAGGAGGTAATTAAAATTGAGATTATGGCAGAGTTACAACTGTTATAATGACAAGACTAGGGAATAAGTGAGAGAATTTCTGAGGTGAGGTCGTAGACAATTCCTTTGAAGAAAAGATTACTTAGGAAAAGAGAAGCCAATGTATTAAAATGATGTATTCAAATCATTAGCAACTGAGAGCACAGGAGTGTTGGAGAGGCAGAAAGAGAGACAGTGAGGCAGGTCTGGGAAGTAAAATCTCCCGGGAATAATGGGCAACAGTCACTGGGTGCTTACAATGAGCCAATCACTAATCTGTACAAATAATGACACCTTGAAACCTGACACAACCACACAAAGGAACTATGATTATTACCATTTTTAAACTAGGAAATTGGGGTGCAAACAACTTCGGTAATTCATTGCAAGTCACACAGCTAACAGGTTGAGCTTGTATTACATCCCAAGCTTTCTGTATCCCTAATTATATCTTCAACCGCTCTGCTCTGCTTCATGGAACAAATGAGGAATGAGTCACATGTCGTGTTAGGCTGCAGAAGGGGCAGGAGCAGGTGGAGTATTTGATGACATGAGCTGAACAGCTGGGAAGATTGGGTTGTGCCAGCGAGGAGCAAGGAGCCCCCTGCAGCTTGGGAGAAACAATCACACCGTAACTGACTCCTTCCTGGAAAATGCAAGAGGCAAGTGATGAGGACTACGTGCTCTGAAAGAAGGAGTGAAGATGGGGGAACAGCATGCCCCCAAAGGTTCTCCTAGAATGCTGCAGTTCCATGATGCCTTCATGTTTCTTATGAGTCAAAGGATGTCCACATTCCCTGACACATAGTATGACCCAGAGGGACTCCAGAAGAATTTAATGTAGAGATAGATCACCATTCATCAGGGAGATTGAAGGTGACTGTTTGATCAATCCACAAAAATACTCCTGAAAAGAAAGTATGCTAGGCATTGAGAGAGTGAAAGTGCCAGGCGAGGCAGAAGCTTCCTGCTCCAGTTCCCCTTAGCTTTCACCCACCCCTCCAACTCTCTCCCCAGGGCACAGAAACCACACACAAGAGGTGGGAAAAGCCAGCTACAATCCTGGATCAGAATATAGGTCTCCCCCCTACAGCAGGCTTGGCTGATTAGTCCATCAGAACGTACATTCCAATTTCTGAAGCAAATTTAAATGACTCTAAAATTAAAGAAAATTGAAGAGAAAGGACACAGAGTGGCTCTAATTTTCAGTGAAGTTCAGGGGGAAAACTTTCCTTGCAGAAACAAATAATAAAAGAACAAGGAGAGGGAAAAAAGAGAGGTGCTATGGGATTATGACTCTCAAGTCCTGCCTCTTCTCTTCTCCTTACCAGTTACGCTGGTCTCTGTTTCCACCCTGCCTATTACCAGCCATCCTCACGCAGGTACCAGAGCGAGGCTTAACACACAGAACGATAACAGAAAAGTTAAATTCCACACTGGTATTTCACTGCACTGAGGGTATCCAAGCTGAAGTTTCTCTATACTCTACAAGGCCATCTATTATCTCATCCTCCCTACCTTGTGGGCCTCGGCTTCCACCACTTTTCTCCTTTCTTTAGAATTTGTTAAGTCCCTTCTCCCTTTAGACTTTGCCCTTGCTATTTCCATCTGCCCGGAATGTCCTCTTCCAAGATTGCTATGGAGCTGGTCCTCCATGCCATTTGGCCTCTGTCCAAATGATGACTTCTAAGAGTGGCTTCTGTGACCTCCCTGGTGAACGAAGCTGTTGCAGTTAGGCATTTCCCATCACATCTTCCTACGCATTTTCCTCATAGCACAACCAATATTCGAAATTATCTGTTCATTGTCTTTTTATTTGTATTCCCCTCTACAACCAGGATGCAAAAGTTGGTAAAATCAGGGTGGTGTCTGTGGCTCAAAGGAGTAGGGTGCTGGCTCCATATGCTGGAGGTGGTGGTTCAAACCCAGCCCTGGCCAAAAAAAAAAAAAAAAAAAGTCTGTAAAATCAGGGACATTTTTGTCATGTTGACCATTACATCTCCAGTTCTAGAGCTTTGCCTAACGTGCAGTAGATGTTCAACAAATACTGTGCAAAAATTCATAGATGTTTATCTCAAATATTTATGCTGCACATAATAATTTAATAATATTTGTAAAGAAAAATTCTTTATTGGAGCAGAAAACTTTCCAGTGGAGTAGAAATGTGTATTAAGAAAATTGGCTAGAAATCATACTTCCTAGGCAATGTTTTCCATGACATGTTATATTGTGTATCAGTCGGGCTTCAATCAGGAAAGCAAAATAACTATGAAGTATGGGCTGAGGGATTCACTCTACCAGGAAAGTCTGAAAGGGTGAATTGGGAAGTCAGAGGGGATGCAAGTCAGTCAGCATGAGAAACCAAAGATGTTCACACCTAAGTGGAACTAAGTGTGGTGCTGATGGAGAAGTTTCTGGGACAATCCAGGGGTCTGCCTGCAGCTCTCTGGTGATGAACATGAAGCCCTGGGTGGTCAGCAGGGTCAGCAGCTACTAAGAGAGTTGGAAGTGGAACAGAGGAGAATACAAAAGATGAGCCAGAACCCACCAGCCTGTCCTTACTGTGTGTCACCCCGACATCAGATCTCATCACAATCTTCAGGGAGCAGTGGGTCCTGGTTTCCTTCTCCTACCCAACTCACATGCAAGTACCACTTTTAGCCAATTTTAACCCAACGTCATAAAGGAAGGGGACTATGGCAAGCATAGGTCCAGCCAGCCAAGTGAACAAAAGGAAGATGCCTCACAAACAAAGGTGGGACTAGTGGGACTAGTTATACTTGCAAGAGACAGAAGCTCAATAAAGTAACGCCAGATACATAAATCTATTGTCAAGGACATGTATGCATCTCTTAAAACACAAATGTGGGAATGGTTGGAATTGGGAATCAAGAAGCCCCCCAACTGTCTCTAATCTGTTTCTTCTGTGTATCTTCAGTCTTTCTGCAATGGTTCAAGTTTGCC
Source organism: Otolemur garnettii (assembly GCF_000181295.1). Taxonomy (NCBI): domain Eukaryota; kingdom Metazoa; phylum Chordata; class Mammalia; order Primates; family Galagidae; genus Otolemur; species Otolemur garnettii. Next base: position 11,385,994 of record NW_003852405.1, read on the forward strand.
TGATGTAGGTAATCCACGTGAGAGCAAATGAGCACTCTCTTTCTCTAGCTTCCTCTTTTTCTCTTCATTTCAAATTTTCAAGGAAGAATCTTTGAGTTACCTAGGTTAGGTAGGTCCTAACCCATGAATCCAACCAGCTCCGACCATGTATAAAATTGATGCCAGAGGCTCATGGCTAAGAGAAGATACTCAGAAAATGAGCAAAAAAAAAATTGTGACATATATCCAGAAAGGTTATGTAAGTACATATTAATACATAAATGTTGGCATGAATTGAATATTGTATCCATGGGATAATAATTATGTATGTAATGAAACAATATGGTTATGAGCCTTTTTGTAGTTTTTGTGCAAAATAAATTGGACTTATAAATTTATATTTTGTGCCTCTTCCACTCCCTATAAACAGATAGCAATAATAAATATCTTTAATTAAAAGAGAAAAAAATACAACACAACTGGACTCTAAAATCAGACAGATAAACCCAATATTCAAAAAATGGAATAAAGAGGAAGTGGCGCTGAATCTGCAAACCGGATGAGCTTTTGATTCAGAAAAAGACATGGGGATTGAAGTTCCTGAGGGGCAACAAATTCCAGAGTGTCTTGGGTTATGAAGGCAACCATGAAAGAAATCTGAAAGAATAAAATCTGTTTCCTGGGTTAAATATTCTATTTTATGACATGTTACCTAAAAGGTAGGGAGAAAGCCAGAATCTAAAGAAATACACCAGCTGGCTTAAGGACTGATCACCATGGTGCAGGTGATACAAGGCCTCTTTCTCAGCAGATGGCCCTTAGGGAGACGGGTCAAAGTCACAGGGCTGGGGGTGATGGAGAGATTTACATAAAGTGGGAAAGAGCAAATGAGCTGATATCCCCAAATTATTGGAACAAAAAATGCAGTTCTACCAAAATTAATTCAGAATCTAATGCAGAGAAGATCACATAAAAATAATAGACTTAGATATATAAAGTTTTTAAATTAGTAATAATAAAGTAATTAAATAGATGCCAAGGAAATGACAAGAAATCATGAATTAAAAGCAAATGATGAAACAAAAATAGATAAATATATGCATTAGTTTTCTGAGTAACAGATTACCAAAACCTTATGGTTAAATAACATGTATTTATTTTATTTTATTTTATTTATTTGAGACAGAGTTTCACTGTTGCCCTCAGTAGAGTGCTGTGGCATCACAGCTCACAGCAACCTCAAACTCTTGGACTTACATGTTTCTCTCGCCTCAACCTCCCAAGTATCTGGGATTACAGACACCCGCCACAACACTGGCTATTTTTTGGTTGCAGTTGTCATTGTTGTTTAGCAGACCCAGGCTGGGTTTGAACCTGCCAGCTCTGGTATATGTGGACAGTGCCTTAGCTGCTGCGCTACAGGTGCAAAGCCACGGTATGTATTTATTATGTCAAAATTGCTGCCATCAGGAGGCCAAGTGCAATTCATCTATATCCTCTGGTTAAGTCTCCCAGGTTGTAACCAAAGTACGGGCCAGGGCTGTGGTCACATCTGAGGCTCGGGGACCTTTTCAAAGTTCACATTGGTTGGTGAAATTCCCTTTCTTGTGGCTGTAAAATTCGTGGTAACTTGTTTCTGCGAGGACCAGAGGGAAGTATCCTTGCTGTTCCTATCTCTCCTCCGCACCCTGCTTAAAGTGGTTTAATTGCTTAGAACAAGCCCACTCAGCATAATCTCCCTTTGGATTGTGCTAAAGTCAATGAATTAAGGACTTTGATCACGACAGGAATTTTTCAAAGAAAGCTCTCATGCACAGAGATGGGTTTGTCCGTCCTGACTCTAACACGTGCCGTCCTCCACACGGAGGTAAACAGAATCTTTGGGCCAGAGATACAAAGTACACTCTTGCATACTCAGCAGTTTATAAGACCAACAAAGAGAAAAATAGAAAACGTTTAATTTCTAATCCTATTTATATTTTTCACTTCTATGAGGTTTTTTCACTTTGTGTATATTTGACAATGTTTACAATTTGCAAACAGAACGTGTGCCACCTGTGTGGAGGACCGCCTAAGTTTTACATACCGGTGGCCAAATATTTGAATACTACTGCATTAGGTAGCGATCCGGCAGCTTCAGAAACATATGTATAACCTGAAGAGCTTTTAAAATGCAGTTCCCTGTCCCCCATACAAAAAGTTTCCGTGTAGTCTGTTTGGGGGGTGAGGCCCCAACAGTCTGCATTTTTAACAAGCACTTCAGATGATTCTGAGGCCAGTTTCAAGAGAATATGTTTAGAAATCAAATATTCTAGAACAGCGGTTCTCAACGTGTGGGTCTCGACCCCTTTGGGGGTCGAACGACTCTTTCACAGGGGTTGCCTAAGACCATCCTGCATATCAGATATTTAGATTACTATTCATAACAGTAGCAAAATTACAGTTATGAAGTAGCAATGAAAATAATTTTATGGTTGGGGGTCACCACAACATGAGGAACTGTATTAAAGGGTCGCGGCATTGGGAAGGTTGAGAACCACTGTTGTAGAACAACACTCTCATTAACAAGTATCACCAGGAAGGCGGTGGCAGCTTAATGTCTTCAGATTTCTGCAGCAGAGCAAACTTCGGGCTGTCTAGATGACTTCAGAGATAGAATGCCACACTAGGCCACCTATTTCGATTTCTATGGACAGCAAAAAAGGATATGGCTTTTAGGATAATTTCCAGACAAGGAGGACTTTTTAATTTTTATTTTTTTGCTTTTTTTTATCCATAGGAAAAAATTTTTTCTGCGGGAACTTTGTGCTCTGTGTACTTTCTTTTCAAATATGCCCGCGAGCCCCATGGCCAGAGACACAACTAATATTATCCTTACTCCTGCTGCACTTGGAGACCCTTGTGAAATTTATCTCGATTGCAGGTCACCAATGGTTTCAGGAGACATAGATCCTCATGCCATTTTATGGGTGTGAAAACAGAGAAACAGTCACAAAAGACAGAGCAAGAACAGAACCTCAGTTGACCCAACTTCAAAACCAAACATGGCCACCCACTTCCCAAGCATTTCCCAAGTGTGAGTCTCAGCACTGCTCTCCTGTGAGCCTTATCCCTATTAAAGTCCATGTGGTGTGGAAATTCTGCAGAAATTAAGTTTTCTGCAGATAGAGGTTGCATACGTAAGGTTTAATTTTGCCACTACTTTTGCAACTCTTGGGCATGCCTGAGTACAGCAGCTTCTGAATCTTAAGTCAAAAATAGGTTTTATTTGGGGGCGAGGGGTTGAGAGTCAAGATTGAGGTGCCGGAATCTTTCGCTACATCATCAGATCGGCCTGTCTTGAGTCGGCTGGTTTGCTGACCTGGATATTCGTAGGGTTCAGCCGGCCCTATGGGGTAATCTAGTCCTGTACTTTTGAGTTTTCCCTACAGGGTCTCTAAAGAGGACTAAATCTATGCTTATGAGCCTCTAATTATCACCATATGGAAATTCAGGGAACAGGAGATATGTTTATCACCAAGCATTATGGAGTTCTTAATCAGCAAGGTTTTAAAGCGTTTATGAATGCCTTGATGGGGTACTTTGCTAAAAACTGAAGGTGTCATCATAAACAATCCTTGATTTAAAGAGTTTCTTTCAGATTATTGATCATACTCAGGCAGAATCCAGAATCCCTCAATTCTTTGGCCGACACTACCTACAGCTACTCCTACCTAGGGGACCAATTTGGACAAGAACACCAAACAAATCCAAATAAGATTATGTTAAATAGCCTTGTTATTTCTAAAAATATAGTATTGGCAAACCTCGCAGACTCGTAGCTCTCCCACTCATAATACTTTGCCCCTGTGGCCTCTTAAGATCTGTACTAAAAGTCAACGCTTTTTGCTATCCCCATTTATGGAAAACAAATCATTTTATGATCTATGTTAAATGAATATTGTGTTTTGAATAAGATACAAGTCAGTGAGGTTTTCCATGATCATACAGTTTTAAAAATACATTTCCTGTCACGAAGGAGCTGGAGACCCCCATCCAATAAAGCAAGTTCTAAAGAATCACCCTAAATATAAGAATTGGGGGGGGTGGGAAATAAGGAGTGCCCAACTTATCATCATATGCTCTTAAAGCTATGGAATAAAGCTATAGAAATTATGGGTATTATTATCTTTCAACAAGTGGAGAGCTCTCTGCACAGAGATAGAACACAGATGCATAATTTCTTAGCCTCTGAAGAGAAAGAATCTTATCTTCACCGTCAAGCACACATGTATTTTTTTCAAAGGCAATATATATGATAAGACATACAATATTCTTTTTTTAAAGTTTAAGTTCTTCTGAGTTCCTTTTGCTGAATTTCATGATATTATTACAGGCTGTTTTGGATTTGATCATTGGGAAAGAAGTTTCTACTGGCAAAGGAATATAGAATTTTAGAGCTAGGTCATTATGCTTTGTTTAAGCTTAGTTTTAAATATGAGCTCTTTCTAGAGAAAAGTGAATTTATTTGATGTAAAATATGCACTTTACGTGCCAGAACAGAAAGCAAAGACAGCAAAAAAAAAGTCGAAATGTGTTGTACCTGAGAGAAATCGTATTCATATACTTAATTTGATAAGTATACAGATTCTACTACTCACATTTTGAATAGGTTATTTATTTTGAAATAACATTGATTACTCATTAAGAATAGGGCAGGGAGTAAAATGAAGACCAGAGCAGAAAGATAGCCTCCGTAATCCAAGGAATTAGCTACTGAGTATGATGAAATGTGTCCCATCTTGGAGACAAAAATCAAATTGCCTCCCTGTCCCGTTCATTTATTCCTGTGTATTATTTGATGTGCCTGTCTCCTCTACTGATATGCATGCTTTTTGGAATGTGAAGGCCACGTCACATTCGTCTGTATACCTGCAATGATGCTCAGAAGAGTGATTTGCTCAAAAGTTCATCAAGTACGTTGTTTGTTAAATAAAAATAAATTTTATAAATGTAATAGAGACTTGATTATTACATTTAAAGATATAAATAACATGACCTCAGAAATTCAATTATTATTTGGTAACATCTAGATTTATGACATTCAAATGAGAAATTCAAGCATAATATCCATTAAAATTATTCCTGGAGATACTTGCCATCATAATTTTGGTTTACTTTGGTTAGGCAAACATGATTTTTACTTGCTGGCTTTATAACCGTATAATCAATAGCTGTAAAAAAGAAATCCGTTTGGAAATTATAGTTCATCTGCTTTGGGCTAGAAAAGATCTAATATCTTGGGTGTCTTATTCCAAATAGTGTTATTGAATGCTATATGGTTGATGACAATTTTGCCTGTGGAAAGCATACTTTTAAAAAAAGAACATTAAATTTTCAAATCACAAGTTGCAAATTTAAATCATCTACCATAACTTGAGAGGATAACTTCTCGTATATAAATGACATCAAATCGTATTATGGGAAAAATGGATATTTAAGACTATTAGAGTTGGAAAGTTCACCTATTTCTCAATGTAATTATGAGCACAGACCACGTGGAATAGTGAAGAGTTCAATGATCTTTTTATGACAGAGAAAGTAGCTACTATTTCTTATAAGCTCATCATGTGCTAAACTCCTTGTTAAATGTTCTGTATAAGTATCCATTATCTACTGAATATTTACACAGTCCCAGGAGATGATAATTATCACCCAGCCTTTTATAGATATGAAACTGAGATTCAAAGATGGAATATGAATAGCCCAAGGGCAAGTGCTAGATCGGGGATTTGATGCCAAGGGTTGTGTTCTCCAGCTTGCCAGGCAAAGCATAGTTGATGATGGTTTTCTTCTGAACTAACTGGAAAAATCAACAACCACCACCACAAAATAGAAATGGAGCAGAAGACTGAGCATTGTAGATGACAGAATGCACGGAAATGCTGACCACAGTTCTGGTGATGAATGCAGAAACCATACCACGTACAATAAAAGCACAACATACCTCTGTATCTATTGAAATTGTTAGCGCAGTTCCTGTTTTAACATGAAGTACTAAGTACAGAAGTCATCAAGCAAAGAATATATTTTTTTATGTGACGTGAAAATCAAAGTAAACCTATTATTACTAATAATATCTGTCAGTCAGATGGGATTTTATTTTTTTTAATTTTTAGGTTGGAGCTGATACATGAAGTTAAATGGCATTTCAAATTTGTTCAGTGCTGTGGGTTCCTTACCGTGAAGCAAAGAAAACAAAAGTAACATTTCCTAATTTGTATTCATTGAAAACATTCCTTTATATTTACTCCTCCAGATAGCTAATGAATACTTACATGTTCTTACTGCTTTTTTTTTTTTTATTTGATGTACTTTGCAGGGATCAACAATTGAAAAGAAAGTCCAGAATGAAGAAGAAATAAAGGAGGTATTACTGTCTGGTTTCCTGTATTTTAAAACTCAAACAAATGTACACCCTGTAGTTGCAATGTTTTCTATCATTTAAAAGAACAAAACGATACAAGGTACCTTTCTGTGCTTTTAACCGTTTGTGACAAAATAGTTGATTGGAGATTTCACAATTATCTACCTCCCCCATCTTAATTTAGTGATGCAGTGTGCAAGTTTTCTCACACCACTTTGACCCTATTCCCTCCCTGATAAAAAAATAAAATATTATCAACATGAACAGACTTTTGCCATCCTTAATAGAATTGCTCAAAATCATGAACTTATAGTTTAGATTAAAAGCTGAGGATTTTGGCTCAGTGTTCATAGCACAGTGGTTACAGCATCAGCCACATACACTGAGGCTGGTGGGTTCGAACCCAGCCCAGGTCAGCTAAACAACAATGACAAATGCAAAAAAAAAAAAAAAAAGTCAGGTGTTGTGGCAGGCACCTGTAGTCCCAGCTACTTGGGAGGCTGAGGCAAGAGAATCGCTTAAGCCTAAGAGTTTGAGGTTGCTGTGAGCTGTGACTCCATGACACTCTAACAAATATGAGACTTTCTTTCAACAACAACAAAAAATAATAATGATAAATAGAAGCAGAGGATTTTGAGAGGACACATTTCCTAGCTAACTGGGAAATACAGCATGAACTGTAATAATCAATGGACATTTACATGGAGAAGGATTCCATCCTGAGCACTAACACTAACCCTTTATAAATGGCTTATGGTTCCATTGGAAAGAACATTATGAATGAATGTCCTCTACAGGCTTGAGAGGGATGAATCTCAGTAGCAAAATCTACCAGTTTATACACATTTGTTGATGAATTCATGGGGCCATAGTGTGGGGACTCAGAAAATGTCTGCACCCAGAGTACCTCAAAAAGGTGAGTCTTACCTTTTGGCAGCTTCAATCAGGTATGCTAAGACCAAGGGGAAATGTGTAATATTGATAAAACATTAGAATTAGTGAGAATATTTTCAGTTCAGAAACCAAGAATAAATATCACTTTATTTGAAAAATATACAAATTTTGTTTTTTGAATTTAAAGTTTATTCTATAAGTGTTTCTGTGGGACTATCAACCAGGCTCACAGAAATACTGCCACTACTACTATTTTTACTACCTTTAGTAAAATTATATTATAGTAATCATCTGTTAATTTCTTATATAATTTCTCTATTGAGTAAGCAAACACATAGGGTGCAATTATAAATTATTTTTTTCTCACTATTTCCATCTCAAACTCATTCTATGGAACTAGTTCTTTACATGTCTATGAAACTCACAGAAATTCCTACAGTATTTCTGGTCACTCTAAGATGACACAAGTATTTTTTAAAATTAACTGTTAGTATGTTATAGCTTTCAATTAACTTTTCATTTAGGTACTAGAAAAATCTGTTATTAAGCACCTGAGTTACATACCTTGATAGGAAATGATGTGCAAAGATTAGTATCTTTCTAATATCTCTAATTTGAAAAGGCACTTCCTTTGTTTTCTGCTACCAATTTAATTTCTTGTTGTTGTTGCAGTTTTTGGCTGGGGCAGGGTTTGAACCCACCACCTCCAGTATATAGGACTGGTGCCCTACTCCTCGAGCCACAGGTGCCATCCTGCTTCCAATTTAATTTTTTAAAATATTTCTCTATTTGGTGTATTTTTCCATAGGCACAGCACTTTATCATCTGTATTGAATTTCATCTACCTGTGAGTTATGATGCCATGCCAACACCAAGAAAGCAAAATAATTTATCAAACTTCAAACTTAGCATATGTCACACAAGAGAGATCACTATATATGTGTCACTTTTGTCAGAGGTTGGCATTACATTAGCCCTTTACCACTAAAGTATCAACTCATTTAAAATGCACATCTAAGATGTGCTCAACCATGTGAGTGGTCAGGATTTCCACTTGAGAATACTTTTAGACCAAAATGCAAGAAGGGAGAGTTATATGTAGAAAATGGTCTTGCTGAGGTTAGCAAATAGTGTTCTCAGGACTACTGACATAACAGGAATTTTTAGGCAAGGATAGGAGAGAGGTAGGAGCTGTGCAAAGGGGGGGGGGGGCCTGGAAAGGCCTCATCAAAGGTTTCCCAGGAGTCACAAACGGAGGGTTTGGTGGGTCCTTAGCTGAGATCTAAATCATGAAAATACCAGACCTAACAGAGACTACTCATAACTGTGATCTAAATGGAGATATGAAAACTATATAAGGCCAAGAAAAAATATAGTTTTGGCCCCTGCAGAATGAAAAAAATCTCACTGAGCACATCAAGCATTGAGTTGAGACATAGTATAAGAAGAACCTGAGATCAAAACTACACCCTAGAATGAGGGTTATGCCTTAAGACTAAGAAAAGGAAATATGCCAGTCCTAAGAGAGCATAAAACTAAGCCTGATGAGATCAAGACTACTTTAACTGCTTGCCAGAACAAAGCAAAACACGACTTAAAGGAAAATAACATCATAATCCAGCTTCCCTCCATTCTATAACTCACGATGACCAGCATACATTTAAAACTTACTAGATTTGTGAATAAGCAAGAAAAATGGTCCCAGTCTCAAGGGGGAAAACATAATCAATAAAAACACACCCAAAAGATGACACAGATGCCTTAAGTATTACACAACTACTATTATAAATATGTCAAAAGTCTTAAAAATGAAGATGGGCCTATGAGTAAATAGCTCAGTAATATAAGCAGAGGAACAGACATTATAGAACAGAATCAGATAGAAATTAAAAATACTATATTTGAAAAGAAAAATAATCCACTGGATAGCTGATGGGACATTGCAGAAATAACCACTGATCTTTAAGAAAGATTACAAGACATTACCCAATCTGAAAATCATAGTGGGGAAAAATGAACAACAAAATTAACAGAGTAACCTGTCGAGAAATACCAATTGGTGTCAACACATGTAGTTGGACTTCAAAAAGAAGAGAAAACACAAAAGAGATGAAGGAGAAAAAAATTTTTAAAGAAATAATTACTAAAATTTTCACTAATACGATGGAAAACACCACACTATTAATCCAAGAAACTCAGTCAACCCAAAGCTGGAGAAATTCAAAGAAAACCGTATCCAGGGGCCATGTTGCTGACTGACAAAAACCAACGATGAAGAGAAAATTGTAAAAGCAGCCAGAGAAGAAAGGCATCGTATAGGAGAATAAGAAGTCTAATGGGTTATTTTGCATCAGAAATAATGGAGCCCAACAAATGATAAGTTGATATCTTTCGATTGCTGCCAGAAAACCAAATTTCTATATTCAGTGGAAAAAAAAAAAAAAACTCTTCAAATATGCACAAGAAATAAAGACATTTGCAGATAAACAAAAGCCGAAAGAATTTGTCTCCAGAGATCTGTGCTATTAGAAATGCTAACTAAAGCTCTTCAGCACCAAAGGAAAATAATATAAAATGGAAATATATATCTAGAGGAAGAAATGAATAAACACGCAAAATGATAAATATGTACCTAAATATAAAAACACTTCATTTCTGCTCTTCCTGGTTAGAAAAGAGAAGTTACTGTTCAAAGCAAAAAGATAATACCTTACTGTGGAGTTTATAATGTATGTAAAAGTAAAATATATAAAGACTGTCGCACCATGGATGAGGATAAATGAAATATAGTATGGCAAAGTGTGTATACTTCATAGTAACTTGTGTAATATTCTGTCTCACCCCACTGTAGCAAGTTAAGGATGTATACCGTAATTGAGCAACCACTGGCTAAAAAGTCAAAAAAGGAAATAACGTAGATTGCAAAAAATATTCCATGTTTGTAAAAAATGTAGGAAAAAATATAGGTGACAAAGAGCAAAGAAATCAGAAGGTGATAGATTTAAACCCAACCCAATCAAAAACGTTAATTGTATAGAAGCAATCCATCACGTCAGCTCAATGAAAATCAACTAAACACAGTAATTAACATCAGACTTTCAGACGGGATAAAAAGGCAAAGACATGCTTTCCACAAGAGATGTTCTTTAAACCAAAGTTTCTCACATATCCATGGTCTGAGTAATACTCTGTAATGCATTTGTATCTCAAGAAAGGTGTAACCAAATCTTATGACTTGGGAAACTTAAAATCTAGGTAGGCAGTGGATAAGAGAAAGGTACTGTTTAGAAACACATAAAACAATTGAACTAATCAGATGTGTCCTGAATGCAAGACACTGAGTAGATTTTGCTGTTGAAACAACACTAATTCTCTTCTTTGATTGGGGAATAAGACAACCCATTCATAGTGAAATATATTGATCTTATTTTTTGACTTTGTGTTCTTAGATTATTTCTCTTTACTGACAACTAGTTGCATTTAACTTTCTTAGGTACTTTCTCCTTTAAACTTTCTTACAAGTTTACCTTGCAAGTTTACAAAATGCCAGATAGTGTTTTTTTTCCAACCAAGGAATAATTTGTCATGTTTCTATAAAAACACAAATCTTAAAGGGTATTCTCCAGTGCCTTTCTTGTTTGTATTTAAATTGTATTAACTCAGGATTGAGCATTAACAATCGTCTGTTTAGAAAAAAATATGCTCTAATTTTTAGAAGTTTTAGATCTATAGAAAAATTGATGAGACAGTACAGGATGTCTCTGATGTTTGCAACCAGTTTCCCTAATATTAAGTTTTTACATGGGTTTTATTGGTTGCAGTTAATGAACCAATGTTGACACATTGTTATTAAAGTCTGTACTTTATCATGTTCCCCCATGTTCTCCCCATTGTCCTCTTACCATTGTAGGATCCCATCTAAGACACCATCTTACATTTAATTTGTCACATCTCCTAAGGCTCCTCTAAGCTATGGAAAGTTTCTCACTTATCTCTTTTTGATAATGACCTTAATAGATTTTTTGTTTGTTTGTTTTTGGTTTTGAGGCAGAGTCTCATTATGTCACCCATGGTAGAGTGCAGTGGCATCATCATAGCTCACAGCAACCTCAAACTCTTGGGCTCAAGCCATCTTCTTACCTCAGCCTCCTCAGTACCTGGGACCACAGGTACCTGCCACAATGCCCTACGAGTTTTTCTGTTTTAGTAGAGATGGGATCCTGCTCTTACTCAGGCTGGTCTCAAACTCCTGAGCTCAAACAATCCACCCACCTCCTTCCCAACACTCCCAGAGTGTTGGGATTACAGGCATGAGCCACCATGCCCAGCCAACCTTGAGAGTTTTGAGGAATACTAGTCAGGTGTTTTTTGTAAAATGTCCCTCAATTGAAATTTATCTATTTTTTTTCACAGTAAGATTTATGATAGGAGTTTTTGATAGGAAGATCACGTAGATAAAGTACTGTTTTCATCATAACATTACATGTCAATCAACATGCTGTATGGCCACGAATGTGGGCCTTGATCACCTGGCTGCGGAAGTATACTATTTATCAGCTTCCTGCAACGTTAAGTTACTCTTTCTTTCCCCTGTCCGTAGTGTACTCCTTGGAAGGCAGTCAGGATCCACAGCCCACCCTTTCTATCAGTCAAGATTCTCCAGAGAAACAGAACCAGTAGCATATATGCATTAATTTGTATTTATGCATAAAGTATATTCACACAAGTTTATATACAAAATACCTAATTCTTTAAAATAAATATATATTAAAACATATAAATTATAATCTATACTGTAGCCCTTGAGCCACCCTGGTCCACTTACGTGTAAATTTTTCAACCTAACTCAGATTGAAAATGCAGTACTCATGGGATATGAAACCCAAGTAAGTGGAGAGCAAGGTTTTCATATACTTGGGTTCCACAGGGCTGACTGCAGGATTTGAGATTTTTGTAGACAAGGGGATCCCTGGCATCAAGCCCTCACCTATACTGAGGGACGATTAGAGAGGGCGATAAAATGAGACCCAAAGAAATACAAAGAGAAGGAGAACGAGATTGATTTTAGGGAATTGGCTCACAAAATTGTGGTGGACTTGTAGGCTGGAAACTCACAAAGGGCTTCCATGTTACAGCCTTAACGTGAAACTCTTTCATGTAGGGGAAACCTCAGTTTTTGCTTTAAAGGCTTTTAACTGACTGACTGGGACCCACCCACATGATGGAGGGTAATCTCATTTACTTAAAGTCAAGCTATTGCAAACGTTAATCACGTCTATAAAACATGACATCTTCATAAGCCCATCTAGACTATTATGCCCAAACTACTGGGCACCACAGCCTACCCGAGCTGACACATGGAGTTTAACCATCACCACTTCCTTGAATGGGTCATATTTCCACAAATTATTTGGAATTCTTTTTCATGAAAGCTTTGCCTCTTCTCTTTTTATTTGTTGGCTACTTTATTTATTTATATCAGTATGAACTCAAGAATATTTTATACTTTGAGGTATAATTGAATCCTAAATTTACTGGTGCTCAAATTATCTCTGTGTTAGCCACTGAAACTCTCAATTTCCTCCTGTGTCCCTTTGACACACATCTATCGTTTTTTAATGTAATTTTATTCTATTTTATTAAGTACTTACACCTTTTAGCATGAGACTCTTTAGGCTTATCTCGTATATATCCTCCTCCAGACCCATAATCAGCCCTTTCTCCATAGAAATTTTCATTTCATTGGAGAATAGTATTAGAAACCAAGATCTTGGTGCTAGACGTGTTCATTGCTAGTGGGATTATTGCTCTTTGGGCTTCTCAGATGAGAAAGCGGGAACTGTGTGTCTGTCTAACCCATGTATAAACACATGTGTTTAATATTTCTATTATGCATCCATCTGTGTTGAAGGTCTGTGTTAAGCTAAACATGAGTTCATGCTATGACACCAATGCTAATTTGTTATCTAAAGAATCATCGCGGCTTCCTCCCATGGCTTATCTGTTAACTTCCACTCCAGCCAGTATTTTTTCTCCTGAGAGAGACACACGGCTCTCACCATCCACGATCAATGAACATGACTGACTGGTTCCAGTATATGTGGGAAACAGTTATATGAAGTAGAACATAGTAGTTATGTGCAGCTCCTTCTGGTTTTCTTCTGTCTTACAGACTCTACGCATTGCCAAATGTACTTCGCCAGCCCTTTTCTCCCCATCTCATTCACTAAGATTGTCTCATACACTTGTAATAAAGTTCGATTCCTTGTTCACTACCACATACATTCTGCGTTTCCCCAATATCCTAAATGAACTTTTAAATTTTCATATGTTAATGTTGACTCTTTGTGCTGTAATATTCTCTGGGGTTTGAAAATACATAATGCATGTACGCACCATTAAAATATCACAGAGTTTTGCGGCCCTAAAAAATCCCTCTATGCTTTACCCACTCAATCTTCTCTTCTTTCCCCCAAGCTCCCAGCAACAAGTGAGCCTTTTATAATCTCCATAGTGTTGAACTTACATGATATAGACTTTTTAAATTCACTGGTTTTGGTTTAGTAATATGTTTCTTAGCTTGATAGTTTATTTCCTTTTCTGGCTAATCAATGAATGTTCCAGTATGTGGCCACACCACTGGTTTGTTTATACATTCACCTATGGAAGGAAACCGTGGCTGCTTCCAGTTTGGGGCCATTATGAAAAAGCTGCTATGAACACTTGCATGCAGGTTTTGTGTGGACATAAATGCTTAAATCAGCCAAGTAAATACCTGGAGTACAATTGCCAGATTATGCAATAAATTATCTGTAGCTTTGTAAGAAGTCACCAGATTCCCTGCCACAGCCATGAATGAAACTTCCTGTTGCTCTCAATCCTCATACACATTGACAGGTCTTGGAGATTTTTTTGTTTTCAAATTTAACCATTTAACAGGTGAGCAGTGGGCTTGGTGCCCATAGCTCAGTAAGCAGGGTGCCAGCCGCATACACGGAACCCGGCGAGTTGAGTCCAGCCCAGGCCTGCTAAACAACAATGACAACTGCAACCAAAAAATAGCTGGGTGTTGTGGCAGGTGCCTTTAGTCCCAGCTACTCAGGAGGCTGAGGCAAGAGAATCACTTAAGCCCAAGAGTTAGAGGTTGCTGTGAGCTGTGACCCCATAGCACTCTACCAAGGGCAACATGGTGAGACTCTGTCTCAAAAAACAACAACAACAACAACAAAAAAAACAGGTGAGCAGTGGTTTTAATTTGCAATTCTCTGATGACAATTAGTCATCCATCTTTCTGCACCACTTTTTGCTATTTGTGTATCTTCTCTGATAAACTATCCGTTTAGGTTTTTGCCCACTTTGTAATTAGATTATTTATTCTCTTGTTATTTAGTTTTTTAAATCTTTTGTAGAAATGGCTATTTTAATTTCAACAATATTTTGATGCCCACTGGACAAGCTCAGTAATTGTGGCCATTTATTCTCTAATTATATGTTTGGCTTTTTGTCTTACTAACGGTCGTATATGATGCATCTATAACCAACAGGCTTTCAGTAAAACTTTTGTACATACAAATAATCATTCGATTGCCAGTCACTCAATCCTGAAATATAAACTCCTTGACCTCTTAACAATGTTTTATTTCTCCACTCACGAACTACTGGGCAACCTTTAAAATTTTGGTTGACCCAGTACTATGTACTTCTAGGCAAAACACCTTGAGAGGAAAGAAAAGTAGGATTCTGGTTTGTGTTTAGCAGCAAAAATCACAGGAGGCCTTTTTTCTTAAAGGAAAAAAAAAATGAAGAAAAAGAAATTTTCACAAATGGAATTGGAGCCAGGCCTGATGGCTCCCACCTATAATCCTAGGACTCTGAGTGGCTGAGGTGGGTGGATCTCTTGAGCTCAAGAGTTCAAGACCAGCCTGAGCAACAGTGAGACCTCTTCCCTACTAAAAATACAAAGACTAGCTGGGTGTTGTGGTGGGTGCCTGTAGTCCCATCTACTCATTCCAGAGGCTGAGGCAAGAGGATTGCTATAACCCAGGAGTTTGAGGTTGCTGTGAGCTATGACACCATGGCACTCTACCAGGGCATTAAGGACTCTGTCTCAAAATCAACAATAACAAAAAGCAACTAGAATAGGAGTTTATCACCAATTAGCTCTTTAGCCACACATAATTTGATAATTTATGTGCATATTTTGATAATTTCGTATGTTACAAACCCCCAAATAATACCTTAAAGTACTCCACTTTTTATTCACATCATAATGAATCACTCTTGCCTCAAACTGCTAAAAGTAAAGGGGAAAATACGCTAGTCCTTTTTCTAAACTGCTGGTTGTTTTTCCGGTCTATAAGAAACTGGGCAAACTCTTCCAGGCTTCTTTTCCAAGACATAAGAGGCAGCGTAGCAAAGTGGCTGGCAGTCCAGGGTTAAGCCAGACCACTTGTGCTTTCACCAACTATGTGGTGCTGAGGTGGCAGCAGCCTGGAGAAATTCCCTTCGTCTCCTTGTGCCCCAGCTTCCTGATCTTATAGCGGAGATAATAATGGTATCTACTTCCCAGAGGTGATAAGAGAATTCAATTAATTAACACTTTGTCATAAGAGGATGTCACTCAGTATCTGAAATGTAAAAGGTGAACGTATACTCTATTCTGAAGTCTGTACATTCCATAGGCTGGTTGGACATAGGCTCATTGAACAAAGCAAACGGCTGAACTTGGATAGAATGCTTGAGAAATGCTTGAATTGAGGATGTCTTAGCTGCCGTGGGAGGAGTTATCAACATATGTCCAGGAAGTGCGCTTTGTGTCCTAAGATCGGCTTAATGTCAGTGTCAGCTTTAAGTGTATATTCACTGGTGTGAGTCCACCACTGATGGGTCCACGTTGAAGGTCTGAGGCTGCACCTGGCTGGCTGGCTATCGGCAATCTGCTAAATGAAACAAAGGGTTATTTATTGGTTGAATACGTTTAAATCCAGTTCTGGTACTTACTTGTTATCATGGTAACACTGTATATTTCTTTCTTATCAGCTCGAGGAATTGCTTGCTTTTGACTGAGGTGTTACATACATACTAAGCACTCACAGAGCATTAGCTACAGTTATGAAGGAATTTAAACTTGATTTGGTGAATAATCAATGGTTGGGGATAATACATCTTTAGCATATTTTTATTTCCAGGTCACAAATTTCTAATTGCACAAGACAGAGCGTGAAGAATGTAAGAGTCTGACTTACAGCCTCTTCCATCATTTGAATAAGCGCAGTAGCCCTATACGCCGTTTTCATGCAGGATGGCACGGCTGTACAAACGAGTGGGCAGGAATGGGCAGTCTCATGGATTAGAACATGTGATACCATTAAATATGCTTATTCGGTATCTGCTACATGCACTTTATGCAGGAAGCAGGAATGTGATTCATTCTGGAGAGTCTCTGGGCACATCCTGATCATTCTAAACATGTCTGAAGGAAAAGACTGGGAGGCCAGAAGCTAAGCTTAAACCTACAGAATGGACAGTAAGCCAAAGGATTGTCTTTATACATTGTCTATTTTAGTATATATGAATTTCCTTCTATGAATCAAATACAAAGCAAGTCTTCCTTTTGCTTCCTTGTTTATAATTTTGCAAGAGTACTTAATACGACTCTGCAGGAAGAAAAGGGCAGAACCGGGCTTAGGGGTGTGTACTATTTCGGCATCATGGTCCGAATTCCTTATGCAAATAGAACATGCTTTTTTTTCCTGTTCTTATTTTGTCCTCAAATATTAAAATACCCTGTATGAGTCTAATCATCCCATCACCACTAGAAATGCTTCAGTAGTTCCATTTTTCAGATAGTAAGAAAGTTATACTCACATGTTTACTGATGAACTTCTTGTAGATCACATAAATCTAAAGAGAACATTATTTTTTTTTTCTCTCAGTGTGAGGAAACCAATACATTTTTCTTCCACCCCCCTATGTTTGGAAAAACATTCCCTGACGAATTTCCTTCAGAAAAACAGGGGCTCCCATATTGTTGTGCACAATAATCCATGTATAAAATCGCAAGTTGATAGCACAAGGTGTTGGCCTTCCAGAAATAGCTCCATGAGAGACAGAGAGAAGGCTTGACTCTGCAGTCTCAGACAATTCTAACTCATTTCCCCATTAACATATGTGTATGTGGTGAGTGATAATGAATGTCTAAGGTGATGAAACATAACTATGATGCAGGGAGGTGTTGTCAAGATTTTTTTTTTTAATTTCCAATTAGTGTTTGGAGAGCTTTCACTACAATGTCATCAGCTACAGGCCCGCGCGAAGGCATTTTCACTGCTGACGAAACCAGAAAAATACCATGTCTTTCCAAGACTCACAGAAAGTGAGAAGTGGAATGCTGCACGGAGACTTTTTCAGGATGGTAAATGACATTTAAAAAAATGAAACTTAACTTTTGTTCCTGACTTTGCATTAACTCTCAGAGGTCATCACTATGGTTTATCAGCGGCGTGATATTTCATGAGAGAAAAATACATTTTCTGTCAACAGTCAAAATATCTGCTTTGTTATTAATTCACATTTTGCTGATTTTATAATTTTAGTTTTCCCCGAATGGGGAGAGCTGTAAGAGGAGCCGGTATCTAACAGGTTAGGAAGAATTTCTTTGATTTGGGGAGAAGCTAGACGTCATGGCTGCCTTTCTGTGGTTCGAAAGCCTGCCTAGCTAGTTAGATGTTAGACTTTCCCCAGGTGTTGTAGATTACAGATTAGATTTCTGGAAAGAAAACTAAAAGCAAAATGTCTGTTATTCACCAAGGGAATAATGATACAATCAGGCCTATGCCAGTTTTGTCCCCTTAGTGCAACAATATATAATCAAATGTAATAAAAATGGTTTTGAAGAAAGTCTAATGATTAGGCAAATCATTTTATTTTAACACTATTTCAAAAGTTACCTTTTAATTGGCAGTCTGCAGTAGGGTGCCAGGGATTTGTTTCTTAACCTCACTGTCTGAATTCTGCCTTCTAACTCTATTCCAATCTCTATTCTCTTTGCTATGTTACTGACCTAAACGCCGAAGACGTAAATGGTTTGTCATATTCAACATCATGTGATATGATTTAATATTCATTGGAAAAAGCAAAGAATAGGGACCCTGTAAGAATTTTACATAATTTTAAAGGGCATAGTGAAGCCTTTTGATAACAAAGTATATACCAATGCTTAAATGTACTTAGCACTGAAATTCATGGGCTACACAATCAGTTCTTCCTCCGAACTTATAAAGAGCAAGAAGAAACGTAGAAATAGTTCAACAGCGAAGTAAGGTAATATGTCCTTAACCACCAAAAAGCAAGACAAATAACTCTTAAATGTATTATAATTTCTTTAAGAAGTCCAGAAAGGGACAAAAGCAGAATAGGAAGGAAAGTGAAGAAGCTCAAGTCATAGATTTACCTCTAACTGGTCAACCTCTCTGGACCTCCATTCCTTCATGTTGTACTATGCAGAGGCACGTACACAAGAAAGAGCGTGACCACTTTCTACTTGAACTGGGAGACACGGAGACTCTGTATAAAAGAGACAGAACTTCAACTGGGTCATGAGAGTCCAGAAAGATTTGAGAAAGGAGAAAGAAGAACAGGAAATAGAAACACAAGGAGCAAAATCTGGGAATTAAAGTAGAAGATGCCTTGGTCAGGAGACGGTGATCAGCTAGGCTAGAAAGAAAACAAGATGGATGGATAGAGAAAGGGTAACACATGGAAGAAGTTAAAGGTCATGCTAAGGATTTGAACTTGTTCCATAGGCTGTACAGGAAGATTGAAGGTTTTTGAGCAGGGCAGTGATACAAATCTCTATTTTAAAACTTTTCATCATATCGTGGGTGGAGGGGAAAAGATCAGGAGAAAAATGAAAGGATGATTGCCTTTGTCTGAATATAGACCCACACAGAGAAGAGAACGGACTTGAAGCACTGACATCAGAAAGTGTTTAAGAACATAGAGTCTTGGGACTGAGAGGGACTCGTGGAAGAGTCGGGAATGCCTCCAAGATTTTTCTTTTTCTTTCTTTCTTTTTTTTTTTTTTTGTTTAGTTACATGAAAGAAAGGTGGTGGTGCTGAGGGAATGGGAAAATTCACATGGGGAGTCAGGCAACGACCATCAGAAAGTCAGGAATCTGTATTTACCTAACAATCTGGGTCCCTATGTGAAGTATCATTTTAAGGAGTGGCTTGGAAAAAATTAAGCTATATTAGTAAGGGAGTAATTATGGGAATTTGTGGAGTCTTGGCAGAGATGCAAGGCCAGTCAAGGAATTTTAATATCTTTAGCAAATTTCTGCATACATGTTTGAGAGAGGTTCTTACGTTTTCCTTTTTCCTGAACCATGGGAAGAGGTATTTTTCCAGTATAAAATTGCTTTTGGCAACAATTACACTGATAAATTTCATTAATATATTCATTCTTTCATAAGCATTTTGACTGCAAAAAAAATATCAAGTCAAAACTTGGCTCATAGCTAACTACTTACTCTATATAGCATATATTTTGTTGAGCTAAAATAAATCTACATAATTAAGTTTACTAGCAACTCATGCCATTATATTTTGTCAAAACCAAGAGGTGCCATGCAATTAAACTTACTTGGCTTTGTAACTTTTTCTGTTAAGATGGGTCTTTTAAACATGGCCCTGGCAACTCCTCTCAGAAGCAGGATTTTGATCGTGTAGGAGCAAATACATACTCGAGAAAACGATATTTGTTAGCACAGAATCTTATTACTTTGTCTTAATGAGACTCTGTCAGTGTTTACTGAATAGAATTTATTCAATATATGAACATGAATGCAATTACGCTCTCTACTTACGACAGTTAAACGGTCCCCTTACCCAAGAAGGCCTTTTATCTGGAGATCTTATCAGCATAAATAAGCGAAATCTGTATACCTGTAATGCAGTTATTATTCCAGATTTTCGCATGGATACCCCAAAGTGTAAAAGAAATAGCAATATTTCTATGAGAAACTGAGTATTCTGTCAAGACCGGGTCTTATGCCCTCCTTCAATGTCTTTTGTTTTTGAACAACACAAAGTACATAACGAGTGTTTGATATTTAATTTATGAATTTAAAAGTTCTAAGATTTGCTCCTTTGGCACTGAACTCTTTATATCCTGGGCCAAGTAGGGAGCACACAATAGGTAAGTAGATATCAAATAAGTATTTTTGAATAAATACATAAAATACACTTTTTGTATAAGGTTAATCTTCCTATCCTATCTGTTGTGTAAGGAGTCCCTTAGCCCAAGAGTCCCACTCTATTAGTGGAAATGTGAACATTTTTTGGAAAGATGATAAGACTCTTGGTAGTTGCTGTTTTCACTTTTATCAAGGTTGGTGTTTGAATGTAGAATTTTGTATTAACTTTGGCATCAAAGCATCTCTACAGCCCGGGGCAGTGGCTGTCACCTGTAATCCTAGAACTCTGGGAGGCTAAGGCAGGAGGATCCCTTGAGCTCAGGAGTTTGGAACAGTCTGAGAAAGAGTGAGACCCCAATCTTTACTAAAAATAGGAAAACTAGTTGGGCATGATAGCAAATGACTGTAGTCCCAGGTACCTGGGAAGCTAAGGCAGGAGGATCACTTGAACCCAGGAGTTTGAGGTTGCTGTGAGCTAGGCTGACCGCAGGGTACATTAGCCTGGGCAAAAGAGTGAGATTCTGTCTAAAAAAAAAAAAAGTCAAGTCACCATTTCTCGGCCTTTGTCATGCTGCCCATCTCTGACTAAATATTGATAAAATGGCTGAAACTAAAATGTGAGACGAATCTTACCTAATTCTGGTTTCTGCCACATACCTGATAACTGACTAATGAAACTCCAACTATATCACTAATGTATTTAGGGTCCCATATCAAGCCCCAACCCTCAGAACACAGGCAATGCTTAAGCGGGTGGAGAGAGGAGGAATGAATGTGTTTTATTTGTAGGAGGACCTGATACCTCCAGGGAGAAATGGAGAATACATCCCCGAAACTTCCACTTATCTGCTGTGTTGTTGAGGAATGATGGCCACTCACTAGCCTTCCAAGCCATAACCTAAACGAGGAAAGAAATTACTCTAAAAGGAGGATCCAAATTTCCAGGATTGGTGTCAGGTGACACAGGGCATAGAGAATTTTAAAGGTAGCAAACTAGATCAAGTTCATTCACATTTTCCCTCTCCTACAAGTCTTCAGGGACCATTACCAAGCTTCCAACTTGAGGAACCAAGCAATATAATGAACTTAAAAATTCACACCTGGGTGTGTAACAAAGTAATGATTGCCAGGAATTAGCTGCTTCCACTCAGGAGATGTGCAGGACAATCTGTTGGAGAAAATGGTGCATTAGAAATTCTATTTATACAAAATGTCATAAATATTATTTTGATAATATTTATAACACTTCTGAACACCAACACCCATAGCAGGGCCATATATTACCAGTCTCGTATTACATACAAAATGCCAACTAGCCCAACATTTGTTAACTTCCCAGCTATTGTGATTGACTCTCTTTTAAAGTGATTTATGGATTATCTTGCCTTCTGTGATGAATGTTCCCAATTATTTGATATAAGAAGGGGAGTGTTTGTGAAAGTATTTTCTACTACGTCTAGGTATATTCGTTATCTTGAGACAATATATTTAAAAGAGTTGTCCAAATTAAAATTTGTTTATGTACTTAACTGAATTGTCTCATCCACATCCATCTGTCCTCATCAGCCTATCCACCTCTATGCATCTGTTCAGCTATCCATCATCTATAAAGGTATGTTCCGAAACATTCACAAACGCAGGATAGATTCACAATGTTTGATCACCACTGGCAAAGAAAACAAACCAGGCACACTGTTCCATCTTGTAATTCCCTGTCGTCCTTTCAGATGAATTGTTGGAGTGCATTTTCTCTACTTCAGGATGGTGGCAGTATCCGCTGGCAGAAATAAGATTTTACTGCAGAGGAAGCAATATCATCCTCCAGGAAAAGTAAGAGCAATCACAGGGCCTGGAACGTGAGTGATTCCAGGTGCTGAGTCGGGGCTGAGAAATGCAAGACCTTTCGTGGAGGAGAAGGTGAGGACGTGTGTGCTGGCTGATTATGCCAATGGCGACTAAAGTTATAATTATTTCATCCATCCATTCTGTAATCGATTCACCTCAAAAGTATATCATTTGCTAGGCCCTAAAATGTGAAATGAAAACGTTACATCCCTGCCTTCAACCTTCAAGTTCAATGAAGTCCATTCATCTTAACAAAATGACTTTATAATATCAGAACATGTCTGTGACTTTAAAACCAAAACGAAAAGGGAAAATGTATGTGGGCAAATGCTCAGTTTGACTTTTCCCTTATACTGAAGGAAGCCTGCACGCATACAGAATGTGCTGTGTTTTTAAGTCCTTGCAAACAGAAACCCGACACCTTCTCTCTTATTTTCCCGAAAAAAATTAAATGAAAGTCAATCATCTGAATATACCACCAATATTTCAGTGGAATAAAATATTCAAATTTACATAAAATATTATGAGATAAAATTATATAAATGCAGTTTTCCTTTTTTATAAATGTATTTTTAAGCGTGAAGGGCAAAAACAAGAGACATCAGTTTATAAAAGCAATTGCTGCCTGTGTTTGCTGGTGTAAAAACAGAGCTAAATTCCTATATACGTTTTAATATACTCTTGGTCCTCAAACCACTATTTTAAAATGCATTTGTTCCTAAGTCACGCTTTTCCCCAGCACCATTTATCTAAAGTAAATGAAACAACCATGCTTGACATTTAATTGAAAAGAAAAACCAGGGTGTCTTTATATGTTTTGACTCTTATTACAGTGTATTAAAATGCACTTCATAATGGAATCTTTAAAACACGCTGATCTGACTTACATATTGTAAACTCACGTCTTGGTTATGCATTGATAACATTAAGGGATGGTTTAAACATTCATGAGCAATGGTATGAGCTAACGCGGGGAAAAGAACGAAGTAAAGAGAGTAGGAGAAAGGAAGAAAAAAAGCTCGAAAGGGAGAAAGGGCAGGAGGAAGAAAGAAGAGGTAAATGAAGAAGAAGAGAAGGAAAGAGAGAAACACTGATGGATGAATCAGGAAGGAGTACCTGGGTCTGTGTTTACTGAGCACATTCTAACAGCCAAGCTCTACTGAGACCATCACATAAAGCAGTGGTTCCTTCTTTATGCCGAAGGTAGGCAAGTGTTTCCCTTTTTTTTTTTTCTTTTTGAGGCAGAGTCTCACTATGTTGCCCTGGGTAGAGTGTCGTGGTGTCATAGCTCACAGGAACCTCAAGCTCTTAGGCTTAAGTGGTTCTCTTGCCTAAGTAGCTGAGACTGCAGGCACCTGTCACAATGCCTGGCTATTTTTTAGTTGTAGTTATCATTGTTGTGTGGCAGGCCCGGGCTGGATTCGAACCTGCCAGCTCTGGTGTATGTGGCTGGCACCCTAGCCGCTGAGCCACAGGCACAGAGCCAGCAAGTGTTTTCTGTAAAGGGCCCGATGGTGAATACTTTAGGAGGAGGGTATATGGTGGCCCACCTATTCAGCCATGCCTCTGTAAGGCAAAAGCAGCTGTAAAAATTGTAAACAAACGGACATGGCTGTGTTACAATAAAACTTTACCAACAGTCATTGAAATTTCAATTTCTCACATGACAAAATACTCTTCTTTAGATTTTTATTCAACCATTTCATGAGGTTAAGTCAATCTTAGCTGGCTGATCACATGGGAACAGGCATCAGGCCAACCACAAGCCCCACCTCTTCCGCACGTTGTATTTACTGTTGAGATTGGGATATTTCTAGGACGGCACCTGTGGCTCAAAGGAGTAGGGCACTGGCCCCATACAATGGAGGTGGTAGGTTCAAACCCAGCCCCAGCCAAAAACTGCAAAAAAAAAAAAAA
>NW_003852405.1:11410250-11414034 GCF_000181295.1 Otolemur garnettii
AAAGTGAGAGAAAGAGAGATTGGGACATTTCTAAATTGTCCTGAAAGATAGAACGAGTCTATCCTTTCAGCCATTTGTTCACATGAGGTATTGGAAAACGTTACCAGGGAAAATTTCTTTCAAGGAGATCAAAAAGCAAAGAAAAACTGGACAGACAAGCTTGGTCTGAGAGCGGAGGGGGGAGTAATGTCAACAAGCATATTTTTTCCTATAGCTTTCCTTCATAGAGCAACTTTCATGACTTCGTGTCTTCATAGAAATGCTTTAAGTAGCTTTTATTTTTTTCCTCTAAGAATTTTGTAAAAAGCATCAAAATAGAAGCAGCACAATTCTGCTCTCGTCTAAGAGGATTTTACACAACGTTCTCCTCTGTCCCCACGTGCCTGGAAGCTCTGGCACCATCCTGGATTCTAGAGGAGCCGTGACATGGAGGTGGCCCAGGAGAGACAGCAGGGCACAGCGGGCAGGGTGCAGGACAAGGGAGGAGGTGGCAGAATAGGAGATGAGAAACAGAAGAAAAGGTCCCCCTGTCGTCAGAGATGACTGTGCCGCCACCCAAACACACGTGGAGACCACCAAAGAGCAGGCTTTCCCTGGAACAAATTTTTTCAACCTTTACTGAACCCTATAGGTAAGCCTCTGTGGCATGCTTAAATTATGTTGATCCCAAAAAAAGGTAAAAAGAAGAATAAATAATTTAATGATCTTTAAAAATTTTTGCCACCCACCTGTTGAAAATCACTACCCTAGAAGGTGAGGACGGGAGGCCCAGGAATACTGACAAACCCCTACAGTTGTTGGCAGATGGGCACTAGAAGAGAGAAGTAGGAAACCTTGAAATATGGCTATTATGGGCAGTGCCTGTGGCTCAGTGAGTAGGGCACCAGCCCCATATACTAAGGGTGGCAGGTTTAAACCCAGCCCCGGCCAAACTGCAACAAAAAATAGCCGGGTGTTGTGGCAGGCACCTGGAGTCCCAGCTACTTGGGAGGCTGAGGCAGGAAAATTGCCTAAGTCCAGGAGTTGGAGGTTGCTGTGAGCTGTGATGCCACAGCACTCTACCCAGGGCAATAAAGTGAGACTCTGTCTCTAAAAAATAATAATAATAATAAAGAAAAGAAATATGGCTATTACTATCAAAATCATCACATTTTTAACCTAAACTTACTCGGGAAGCTTGGGGTTCTGCATTTAATGCAATTTTTATAGTAATCCTGTGGGTCCCATGTTTTATATTTTATCCCTCTTTTCGGCTCTAAGCTAATTCTCATAGACGCAGGCCTAGCGGCACGGCAGCAGGCCTGAAGGGGACACGTCCACTTTCATCTCTTTTCTCCTACCTCTCCTGGGTACTGTGCGCAGCGAATTTTATGTGTATCTGATTTTTCTGTGTACTAAACACAAAAATCCGTATCAGACCCCAAAATATGTGGTCTTTGGGTTTTGTTTCAGTTGTTGTTTATTTTGTTTTGACCTAGTTGAGAAAGTGACATCTAAAAATCTACATAAGTGTGTGACGTCTCAATTACTATAGGAAAACCATTTTCAAGATTGATCTTAATTTTCAGATGGATATTTTTAAAATGGGTGTTGGTAACTGAATATTTACAGCTCAGTACTTAACCCTCATCAATTAAAAAAAAGGTATCTCCATACATACACACATTGATGATTGTATTTTACAATTCATTTTTGGAAGTGATTTCTGTTGCATCATCATCTCCCATTACCTAGCAAGATAGAATGCCGCTCTGCCAACAGGGAAGCTGCCATTCAGGGCTGGCTTTTATAAACACAGAAAGAAGAGAATTTTCAAAGTAATTTTATACTTTTTTATTGAGACAGAACTTTGTCACCCTTAGTAGAGAGCCATGGCATCATAGCTCACACCAACTTCAAACTCTTGGGCTCAAGCGATTCTCTTGCCTCAGCCTCCTATGTAGCTGGAACTACAGGCTCCCGCCACAATTCTGGGCTTTTTGTTTTGTTTTTATTTAGCAGGCCTGGGCTGGGATCGAACCCACCAGCCCTGGCTCATGTAGCCGGCGCCCTAACTACTGAAACACGTGCACCCCCCCTCCCCCCAGGAAATCATTTTTTAAAAAAATTATTGAAGACATAAAAATAATTTGAAAATGTACCTTTGTTTTCCAGTGCTGTAAGAAAATACAGTTGACCCTTGAACATCATAGTTTGAGCTGCATGGGTCCACTTACATATGGATTGTTTCTTCATTACTACATTGGATAATTCTTTGACATTTGAGAAAAATTGAAAAAACTTGTTGGTGAACCACACAGCCTAGAAATACCAAAAAAATTTTTTTGAGTATGTTATGAATGGAAAAAAATACATATAGAAACAAATCTATTTTATCATTTACTACCATAAAATATACACAAATAAGTAGTATTATAAAAACTTAAAATTTATCAAAACTCATGCACAAATACAGATGGCACATGGCACTATTTGTAGCTGAGATGTAAATAAATATAAAGATGCAGTATTAACTTGTAACGGCACCAAATTCGCTGCAGCGTGCCCTATACCACTGTCGTGATTTCACAGCCACCCCCCGTTGCTAGCACAGTGAGAGCAAGTGTTTTGAATGCTCCCTTCAAATCCTGTTTGATGCTGATCATCTGGTCTCTCCCGTGGGTTGCTGATCACAGTAAAAAGGGATCTCTCCTGGTTCCCTGGTTCTCGGGTGTGTATTTTTCATCTTGTTCAGCACAACATCCTAAATGTTGACTAATGCAACGGGACCCATACAAAGTCCCACTAGTGATGCTGGCAGTGCTCCCAAGAACGAGAGCAAAGTCATGACGCTGTCATGAGAAGGTGAGTTGCTTGGTGTGTACCGTAGATTGAGGTCTGCAGCTGAGGTTGCCAGTATTTCAGACAGAGGATCTTGTAAATAGATATTTCAGCAGAAGATCTTGTAAGCAGACAACATAAACTTTAAGTATTGTTAACTGCAGTAGCATGCTTTAAATGTATCTTCCTTTCCATGTGCTTTTGTTCATTCTTTTCTCTAACTTACCTCATTGGAAGAATACAGTATACAATACATATAACTTACAAATTATGTGTTAAGTCACAAGCTATTAGTAAAGCTTCGATTTAATGGTAGGCTATTAGTAACTGAGTTTGGGGGGAGTTAAAAGTTGTATGTGTTCAACTAACTATGAAAGAGGAGACAGGTGTCCCTTGCATTATTCAAAGGTCGACTCTACTGTCAATAAAAGAAATATATTTCTGTCTGTTCAGTAGTGGCTTTAGGTACATGCAAGGGGCATTTAATAGCAGATTATTAGTTAAATTTTGAAGATTCAAAATCTATACTCAGATTTTCATCTGCACAGGTGGTTGGCACCCCTAAGCTCCATGTTGTCCTAGAGTTAACTCTATTTTGTTTGAGATTCTATTTAGCAGTTTCTAACTGAACCACATCCATAGGCAGAACTTTCTAAAAGTGGCATGGTGAGAAGTTCCTATCATGCCGGAGTCACGGATCAAACCCTTATGGTTCTACATTTTATGGCAATCTTCACTGTTGTTATTATTGTTTCAGTAACATCTTTGCCCATCACACTTGATTCTTAGGGTTTTATGCCTTAGCTCAAATTTTTAAAAATGTCAAAATAGGATGGGAGAGAGAGAGAGGAAAGGAAGGAAAGGAAGATAGAGAGGGAGGGATGGAAGGAGGGAGGGAGGGAAGAAGGGAAGGAAGGAAGGGAGGGAGGGAGGGAAGAAGGGAAGGAAGGAAGGGAGGGAGGGA
>NW_003852405.1:11414083-11437095 GCF_000181295.1 Otolemur garnettii
AGGGAAGGGAAGGGAAGGGAAGGGAAGGAAGGAAGGAAGGAAGGAAGGAAGGAAGGAAGGAAGGAAGGAAGGAAGGGAAGGGGGAGGGAATTCTTGCAATATGAAAGAATGTGAGTTTTACGACAAATCCATTTTGCCCATAAAGCAGTTGATTTATGTTCATGGATTCTATTCTGGTGGCCATTAAGATCGATCAGTATTTTCTTTCCGCCAAGCCCCATTCTGACACCTTCAAACTCTCTGAAATTGTGGTTAAAACACACAATCATGGGATTACAAACCTCTTCATCCATAACAAATTTTCAATCAAAAAACACACCTAACTTATTAAGTTGCATCTCCAGCTGACTTTGTATTCCATTTTCTTCCTGCATTCAGCTGGAAGCATTCACAAATAGCAAAATATAATACATCCCATGTTATGTGTTGCCAGGCAATCAGGGCAGAAATAATTAACACGAGAAAGTGGACTGCCAGTATCCTGCTGAATGGCTCTGGAAAGAGTTCAAATATGACAAACATTCTTAGCTGTCCCTTCTGGGACACGTGCTCTGAAATAACAGTTTGAAAGGACAACTGCCAACTCCAGTTTCAAATCGTTTGACAGCACTACAGAATTTCATTCTAAAATCTGACTCAGTTTTTATTTAAAGGAGAATTCATCTATGCACACTGTGTCTTCGGGTGCCCATTTCTCAAAGAGTCCTTCCTGAACTCCCACCACCCCTGTGCAAGTCCAACTGCCTAATGAAGCTAATCCAGAGCCGGAGATCTTTCTATGAACGCATAATTCACCCTGAATTCAAAGGGGAACCTGGGTCTGTGAAAATCCTTGTGTCAGGCCAGCCAAGGGGATCACAGATCTTTTTAATACCCCATTCCACGTTCCATGAAACTCTAAGTAAAAAACAAGTTGGAAAACCAGTCTATTCAGTAAACACTTTCCCACAGAGAAATCTTCAACCAGAAATACATGACACGGAAGCTACGCAGAGCACATGTAAATACTTTCCAAGAACTATGGCTAAATTAGCTGCAGGTAAGGTCGGTGAACATTTGTCAAGTACTTGTAACATAGGAAGACCCCATGGTAAGGGCTGGACACTACTGTAAGTACATAGTCCCAACCCTCAGATAATTGTAATCTGGTGAGAAAGATAAGAATGTGAACAGATATTTCAGTTCCATTCAATAAATGCTAAAATAGCCCTCGAGACAGGGGGTAGCGGACAGAAGTCAGGAACCCCTGAGTGGCATTAGCTTTATGTACGTTGTTCCTGAAAGGAACCATTGAGAGTATCTGTTACGACTGGTTCCTAACCCAGAACACTACTGACAAATTATTACAGACCTTCTGTTTAAAGTTTAAGTTAAAAACCTGGGTTTGGCTTCTGTTTCCATGCGTTTACTTATTAATTTTTTTTTTTCCAGAACATGATGGGGTACGAATGTTTGGGTTACAGGCAATGTTCTTGTGCTGTTTAAGTCAGTGTTATAAGTGTGCCCAGAAAGTGCTCGTGGGGCTTGTCAGGTATTTCACCCATCTCTTCTCCGTCCTCTAACCTCCCTTATTTCTGCTGAGTTTTACTTCTCTGTGCACAGGAACACTGATTGGTTATTCTAATTCAATAGGTGGGTACTTGTGCTGTTGGTGTTTTCATTCTTTAGATACTTCACTTAGGATGACAGTCTCCAGCTGCAGCCAAATTGTTGCCAAAAGGATTCTGTCTTTATGGCTGACTAGTATTCCTTCATATGTATGTATATATCTGTGTGTGTGTGTGTGTGTGTGTGTGTGTCATACTGTGTTAATTCACTCATGAATTGATGAGCAATTTGAGGTTGATTTCACATCTTGACTATTGTAAATTGCACTGCCACAAACATTTAAATCCAAGTATCTTTTAACATTGGTATTTTCACGGGGATATAATTTAATCTGTAAATCATTTGGGGTAATATGGATATTTAACAACAGCGATTCTGCCAACCCATGGGCCTGATGTGTTTTTCCATTTGTTTAGGTCCTCTGCGATCTCCTTCCTCCGTGGTTCATAACGCTCTTTGTAGAGCTCTTTCACCTCCCTGGTTAAACACATTCCTAGGAATTTTATTTTCCTTGTACCTATTGTGAAAGGTATTGAGACTTATTGGATTCTTGGCTTGACTGTGGTGGGTAAGGAATGCTACTGATTTGTGTACATTGATTTTGTAACCTGAGACTTTGCGGCATTTGTTTTATCAATTCTGGGAGCCTCGTGGTATACACAGACAATATTTTATATTTCTGTGATATGAGTTGTAATATCTCCTTTTTCATTTCTTTTTTTTTTTTTTTTTTGAGACAGAGCCTCAAGCTGTCCCCCTGGGTAGAGTGCCGTGGCATTACAGCTCACAGCAACCTCCAACTCCTGGGCTCAAGCGAGTCTCCTGCCTCCGCCTCCCAAGTAGCTGGGACCACAGGCGCCCGCCACAATGCCGGCCACTTTTTGGTTGCAGCCGTCATTGTTGTTTGGCGGGTCCAGGCTGGGGATTCGAACCCGCCACCTTAGGTGTACGTGGCTGGCGCCTTAGCCGGTTGAGCTATAGGCGCCGAGCCTCCTTTTTCATTTCTGATTGAACTTATTTGGCTCCATACTTTCCTATTTCTGGTTAATCTAGTGAGAAGTCTGTTAATTTTATTTATCTTTACCAAAAAAAACCAACTATTTTTATCCTTAATCTTCTGTATTATTTTCTTGCTTTTGATTTCATTTAGTTCTGCTCTGACCTTATTTATTTCTTTTTTTCTGCTGCGTTTGGGTTTGGTTTTCTCTTCCTTTTTCTAGTTCCTTGGGACAATTCATGATTGTCGATTTCCCTTCCTGTATTTCTGAGGCAGGCAGATCTGGTCTTGACAAAGTCTCTCAGTGTTTGTTTGTCTGAAAATGTCTTCATTTCTCCTTCGATCACATATAAGAAACTTCTTTTTGAAGGACGCAAAATTCTAGGTTGCCCACTGGTCTAAGAAGACTAGGGAAGGGGCCTCCATCCCTCTGTCTTATAAGGGCTCAGCTGAAAAGTTGGCAGTAACCCTGGTGGGTCTTCCTTTGTAAGCTACCTGATGTCTTCACCTTATGACTCTCGAGTTCCTCCTTCACCTTAAGTTTGGCCAGCTTGTTGACTGTGTGTGGTGGTAATTGCCACTTTACAATGAATTGCCCAAGTGTTCTTGAACCTGATATCTAAATTTCTAGCAAAATCCAGAAAGTTTTCCTCTATCATTCCCTTAGATAAGTTTTCTAACTCTTGTGCATTTTCTCCTTCACCCTTAATGCCTATAGGGTGCCTATAATTCTGATGCTGGATCTTTTCACATAATTCCATATTTCTTGCAGGCTTTATTCATTCCTTTCCTTTCTCTTTTCTTTGTCTTTGACTGACTAGTTTAATTTGAAGCTTTCATCTTCCAGCTCTGAGATCCTTTCTTCTGCCTTGTCTAGTCTATTTTTAAAACTTCCCTCTGTTGTTTTTCCTTAAATGAATTTTTCATTTCCAGAAGTTCCATCTGATTTTTTAAAAATAATTCAATTTCTTTACAAATTTTTTCATTCATTTCTTGAATTGTTCTTGTGTTCTTCTTGTGTTGGTTTTCTACTTTCTCTCTTATTTTGTTGAGCTTCCTTATAATCCATATTTGGAATTCTTTGTCTGTCATTTCAACACTTCCATTTAGTTTGGTATTCATTGGTATTGAGCTGTTATTTCCTTGTGGCGGGGGCGGGGGGGTGGTCCTTTCACTCTGACTTTTTATACTGTCAAAATTCTTTCACCAATTCCCTCTCATCTGGCTATTCAGTTGAGTCCTGAGGGTACTGGGCCTGTCCTGTGGGTCTGCCCCACACTCCAGAAGATCAATCCCTCACTGTGCCAGGGAGAAGTGCGCTAGTTCCAAGTTGCCTGCGTAATGTCCAAGTAGGTTTGATGAGGCTCCCAGGTTGCCTCTGACCTGCTGTCTTCACCTCTTCCCTGCAGTGTGAATTGCGTTGGGTCCCCCAGCTTAATCTCCAAGATGGTGAGTGGTACTTGTGAGCACAATTCCACCACACCCTGTTTGAGTCAGTCGATGCTATAATGAGCTACAGAGTTGTTTTCTCAGTCATTGGTTGATGTTTGAGTGACAGAACCATCTGGTGATGTTCTTTTGTGCCTATAGTAGGCTCTGGTCGTCCTGGTGGAGTACTTGAGTGCCCCAAGCTTTCAGAGAGGCTCTGCAGCTCCCTGGAGATTTCTTGATCTCCACCACCACTGAGATGGGAGCAAAACAGGTTGTAGTTAGGCTGTGGGAGCCTGAAAGGCTTTGCAAATTCTCAGCGGGGCGCAAAAGTTGCTTTTCTGGCCACTAGGCGGAGCCGCTGGTAGGAGGTCAGAATAAATTCTCCAAATCCAAAGGGCAGCTCCTGGGGGAGGGACCTAAACCCTTGATAAGGTCTTGGAATCTTTGGGCCTTTATCCAGTAGTGTAGTTTTTCTGCTTGGAGGGTGAACACTCTCCCAAATCATCATCCTCGGATCCGCACAGCTCATTGGAATAAATTCAGTCCATGTGGGCTCCCTCACCACTGAGTCCAGCTCACAAAACTCTCCAGGGGCTTCATGTCTGACCCCTTAGTGGGAAGGGAGCTCCCAGGCTATGAACGTCTGTTGCACTGCAAGTTCTCAAAGGAAGAGCCTGGACCACATAACCATGGGAAGCTCGGCGTGGAGCACACACCCACCAGAGAGAAGTAGTGGCTCAAGAACTTCCCAGCTCAAACTGCTCTCTCTGTTGTAATGAGTGGGGGAAAGCCCACAGCCCAGGGAAGGAAAGGCTGGGCTGTTCCTTTTTGAATGCCATACCCTTATCCAATATGGCACTTCTCCTGCAGGGGGTTGGTATGTGCTCCCACATCCCTGTTCCCCAGAACCCACCACTCTCTTGCCAGCTGAGTCCAGCTACCAGACTTCCCTCTGTGTCTCCCTGCACCTCACTTGAGTCCAGGGGGCTCCAAGACCAGTTTACTCATGTGCACCTAGAGCGTGTGATCCTGTGAAATGCTGGCAGGCACGAAGTTCCCATATTATGCATACCTATTGTACCACAAGTCCCTAAGATAAGAGATGTGAGCCCCATTCTCTGCTTGGAGTTCATACTTGCTAGAGACAAGCAGCCTTTACAAACTTCTTGGCTCAAATTATTCTTGTGGTTTGAATGCCTTGGGAAGGGGCCACAGCTCCTGGTCAGCCTCAGGTCAAATTATTTGGTTGCAATGGATGGGGAGGTACAGGGAGTAAACACCGGATGGAAGAAAGCCTGCACCCCACCTCCATTGCCCTCCCCTGGACTGCCCGAACTCCAGGGACACACTAGTTCTCCCCACTGTTCCTTCTTCGTACCATGCCCAGGCTTGTGGAGGGCAGAAAAGCCCCTAATAAACATGGTGGCCCTCTGTTCACCAGAGGCATGGAGGAGGAAGAGGGGAATCCTCCTCAACCTTTCACTAGACTTTGAGCCTCTCTGGGTTGGATCCTTCACTGGTATCTTCCCTTCTTTATCTTCTTCCTTCTCAGCTTCACAGTTTTGCTCCACAGGGTTCCTAGAAGTCTCTGTCATCTGTCTCTGTGATCCACACCTGAGCTGGGATTCTTCTCCCCTCTCCTCGATCCAATATCTCACCTTCCAGGAGGGATGGTCCCACAAGATATGTCTCTAGTCAGCCATCTTTTTTTTTTCAGTCAAATTCAGTATTTATTGAGATCTTAATCATGTGGGCTAGTCATGGAATATAAAATAAATAAAAAGCAAGATCCCTGACCTCATGGATAGAGCTCATTACCTGGTGTGAAAGGCAGATGTTTGGTAAATAATCAAAAGTGTGTTGGCAGTATGCAGGGCTACTTTTTTTGTTTTGAGACAGAACCTCTAGCTGTAGCCCTTAGTAGAGGAGAGTGCTATGGCATCACAGCTCACAGCAACCTCGAACTCCTGGGCTTAAGTGATTCTCCTGCCTCTGCCTCCCACCACAGCTACTTTTTGGTTGCGGAGGTCATTGTTATTTGGCGGGCAGGCTAGATTCGAACCCGCCAGCTCACGTGTATGTGGCTGGTGCCTTAACTGCTTGAGCCATGGGCACTGAGCCAGAGGCAGGGCTACTTTATGCTACACCATCCTTGCCATGCACTTGAGCACACCTCCTTAACTTCTCTTGGCTTCAGATCCTGATTCATAACACAAAGAAGTTGAAATACGTCTCTGAGGACCCTTCCAACTTTAAATATACTATGATTTGTAATATCAAGACCTAGCAGCTTTGTGAGGCATACTTCTCTGTTTTAAAATCACTATGCTCTTCTCAAACATGGTATGATGGAAAGAGTATGGAGCCCAATATACCTGGTATAAAACCGTCATACCAATACTTAGTAACAGTGTGACTGTGGGATAATCAGTAATTTCCCTGAGCCTTAGTTTCCCCTGTAAAGTGGGAATAATAGCAAACCAAGATTTACATTGCAGCAAAGAAGATAATATCAATATATATACAAGAAGTAGCACAGTGTCATGGTGGCATGTATGTACAAAATGTTGTTATCAATCCTCCCTTGAATTTTTTTTCTACTGGCCCCAAATCAATCATTCAATCAGGACTCAATCTCTCTCTCATTGAGATTTGACATTTACTGAATTTATTGAATACTGGCATTTATCAAATGCCCATTAATTTGTCAGGCATTGCCTTAGATGATGGGAATACACTGGAGAACAAGACAGCCACTCGGTTCCTGCCCTCGTAGAAGTAAGGTCTAATTTTTCTCTACGTGTCAATCTGCTTTCTAAGGAAGAGCTCTTGTGGTCCTGACCTGCTTCTCCAGGGGGCTTCTAACGCAACAGAACTCTGATTTCTGTCTTCAGTGACCCTTAGCCATTTTCAGAAGGTGCCCACTAGTGATTTGTCTGCCTTCCTACAGCAGCTCTTCCCTGGAACCGTCAATCTACCTGGAAAAACACCAAAACAGCGCCTGCTTTAGGCAATCACAGGCATTAACTAGTTTTCTTAACCTGAGAGCTTGAACTTGAACCCAATTAGAAAAAGCTTCACTCTGAAAACTTCCATCACTTGAGTGTATACATGTTTAATTATTGGTAACTAAAATAGCCTTGCCTCCCTGAGAAATCGGGAAAACAAAATTCTGTCTAAGCACATCTAATTTTCAAGTCCTTACAGAGCCTCACATCTTCCCTTTAGTGTCCACCTTGGAAGTAGCTTTGTCCCCGCTTCCATTCCCTTAATTAGTTCTCAAATAGACAAAATTATTGGAGTCACCTTTATCTTCCCCAGACCAGCTATTTTCAGTTATGGCATTTCTAATTTCCAGAAAGATTCAGAGTGAAAATATTCATCCTGATGGGCTCTCTAAACCTATTTCCAATTACTGAATAGAGTTTTTGACCTGATATTTAACAATTAGGCATCTCTCTTTCTGAAGTAGCTGAGGTGATGGGTATACTTTCCTATTTTGGAGTTGCACAGTTTGTCTTGGCTATCTGGAAGAATCACTCATTTTCCTCATTAGATGTGCTTTTCTTGTTTTTGTTTTAAGAACACCTATGTTGGATACACTGGCCATTGTGTGAGTCATCTTCTTCGGGCAATACTATTTCATGGCTTGAGGACTAATAGACAGTTGCTTCCCTGTGCCCCTGTGGACGAGACAATCAGTGAGTTGCACTGGTCAATGAGCTCTGATGAAGTGTGATCAGTAAGTTCTCTTATCACTATGGCAACTGGTATACTCCTTAGATGCTGCCCTATCTTGGTACCATAGGGAGAGAGCTTGATGACACATCACTGTGATCTCTCTCTCCATTAACCTTGTTGTTTGATTCACAGTCTTTGGGGATACTGTTATTCAACTAGTTACAAATCCACAAAAATCTGCACATCTATATTTTTGCATATCATCGGAAATGATACCATAAAACAGATATTTGAAATCCATGTAGGTGATGTCCAAATTTATTGATTTACTGATCCTTGACAAAAATAAAGGGATTTAGCCGAATTGTTCTTTGAAACCCCAAGTTCGGTCTTACTGTTCTTGTTTTTCCTAAGGGCGCACAAAACATGGCTTTAATTTATATCAGAGTTTTCAGTTTCTGGTTTAATCTTGACATAAGACAGGCTCTTCTTATTTGATTTAAAGCTTTCCTTTCTCGATTTTTGCTGAAATAATCAATATAGTTAGCCCATTTTCCAATTTCGTATAGAAGCTGGTTTTCCATGTCAGTTTCCATGTCAGCGGATATGCCTGTGTGATACGGCCCAATTAAATTTCCACTGAAACAATCTTAGCTATTAGAATTCTCCCTTCCACACTTGTAGAACTGCAGTCATTTGCAGAAGAATGTAGTAGGTTAGTTGTAGATTATTTCCTGGTTTATATGGAGAAGGGCACTAATTGACTTTTAATTAACTAAGCCAGTAAGTTACATGCCTTCAAACCATTGTTTCTCAAATGATTAGCAACCTCCCAAAGCCATATCTGTTTCTGAGACAGTGACCTTACGCAGACTCTTTCTTAAGGGCATATCTCTGCTGGATGATAAACACCCCACAGGTCTTCGGAGTTCACATTTTACATGCACGATAATGTAGGAAGTGATGGACCCAGCCAAGACTAATGGCTTATCTACGATGCACCATAGATGGGCATTGGCAGGTTTTCAGCCTTCCACTCAACATTTCCACAATTGAAGGCAGACTCTCAGCATCACTCGGATGGACTTTTTGCAGTTTACTTTATCATTATGCAGTGCCCCGTGATTTCATGTCACAGCCAAACAAAGTGAATAATGAAACTTGTGCATTATTATCAGCCACGAGCATAATTCAGACATCCTAGGACTTCAGCCATGTGTGGGTGGATCCACAGGGGATTCCATTAACAATGTGAAATGGGTTGGTCCATAGTCCCGAACTTAGCCGCTACCACCGTAATTTCTGTACGTCCAGTGACAGTTTATGAATGCTATTGATATCAATCCTCTCAACATCTCTCCACTATGGCTACTTTTGGCCCGAGCAGGTACCAAAGACAGAATCTCTGGCCATCTCCGTGAAAAACTGCTTGTCTGCAAACATATTTAAAAAGAAATTCATGATCTTTTTTTAAGCCACACAAAACTCTAATGGTACTAAACAACACTGACTTATCTTTATTCCTCATTTTCACGTTGCAAACAGATGCCTCCTATTTTTACTGACAGCTAAATGGTCATCTCCACACCCCGAGTCCATAAGGGAAACAAAAAACAAACTGAGCTGTTCATATCTCCAGTCTCTAGTCCCCCCCAAACTTCTGCACAAAACAATTCTTTAAATATTTTTACTACTCTCATGCATATCACTGTTCCTGAGCCAGTGGTAGCAGCCCAGAGAATCATTAGACACCATCTCATTTTAAGTTCTGTCAGAACATCCTGCTTAAATAAATGGAGATAAAAGGAAAGGACGGAGAAGACGGCAGGAGGGAGATCGGTCTACCTCTTCTCTCCAGCCAGGAGGGAGCCGTTTCCTAACAAAAACAGCTAAGGAACAGTGATGCCTGTGTCTGCTCCAAAGAGAAGGGTCACAGCTGGGACCATTACACAGACATCTCCTATGACAGAATCGCTGTTTAGCGCGGGTCTGTTTCCTGACTCCTAATGAATCCTGGCTTTAGAATTACAGGGATTCATCCCGCAGAAGGGAGGACTGCACTCATCTGTTATTTGCTCATGAGTGAATCACCTTCAATAGAGTCTAAATTCCATAATTCTGTATGATGGCTGCTTGAGTGTTCTGTGAGTGGGTCCTGAAAATCAGGATCCAATTTGGCAACATTGATAAGGACCCTGAAAATGACGGTTGGGCTGCTGAGCACACATTTGTATACTTTGAAGCAATCTCAATTACAAAGAATGACACATGTAGAATAAGGTGATCACTGGCAAAATGACAAACACTAGGGCTTAAGTCGTCCGGGACCACATTAGATACCTGGGATAGTAAATTTTCTAGATTGGGGTTATAGAGATTTCTATGAAATATATCTCAGTGAAGCAAGGTAATTTTCTCGCCATTAAAGCACCTGCTGGCACTGATGCCTTTGTTTGCTACACAGAGAACCAACAATCATATATCCTGGGATGCCTTAAGACTTGTTTTCTTCATGGTAGATTCCTGTGTTCTCTGATCATATTTAAATTCAGGGTAGCTGAGGCAAATGACAACAAAGCACGGATCACAAACGAGAGAAAACGAGGAGAAGACGACATTACAGTGAACTTGGCATGGCATCCCATCTGTACTTACCCTTTCACCATGTATTAAAAAAAAAAAAATAGAAAGTCAAATGAAATAATCCATGTGCCACACCTTCGGCCTCCTACCAGCCTACTGGGGGCCCTCGGCATTGCAATCAGAGGCCCTGTCCAAGCTATGATGTATCTATTTGTAACTTCTAATTTAAATTCATTCATATTTCCTTCTTCCAAACCATAGATAGTCCCTAAGTAACAGGTTACATATATTCGATCGTACCTGTGAGGCAGAATTTACATTTTATTCCTGTTTTGTCACATTATTTTAGAAAAATGGTAAAAATAAAAATGTAATTGAATAGAACTGTATACAACCGGTCAGGGCCATTCACCACTTTTAATCTCAAATATGAACTCCTTAATTTTCTGTTCATGCTAAAGTTGTAGTCATTGATAAATTCAGATGCCTAGATTTACGCTGTCCAGAGAGTTGAAATAAAACCACAGATATAGCACTTTGTTGGTGTTAATTTCGGCTGTTCAGTGGAAACCCCAGCAGTCCTTGAAGATAGTAATAGCAAGTCAATTGTTGCTTTCCCAATATTGTTCAAAAAGTAAAAAAGGTGAGGACCGTGTTAATGCACTTCCCAATTTGCACATTTCCCAGGTTTAACTGGTTACTGCAGCTTATTGTATGTTTAAATAAATACAGAGAAGGGATGTGCTCCCGGAATACCGTTATTTGGTTTCACAAATAATGTAAGATTCAAATACTGTTTTTCTATTTCAAAGTTAAGCCTCTTAGAAAATAGTTAAGAATAATGAAATGGTTCAGATGGCAGGATGAATTTTCAAGAAATAAGTGAATCCACCATAAATATTCATAATCATGTTACCTTCACTTTTTAAACAATTTCCAAGATGTTAGCTTGCTACAGTGTAACTGCTGGTCAAATCGGAGGCACAAAGGTTAGGTTGTGCTTCCTTCATTAATGATTTGGCTCAATGCACACAGCAGTATAATGTATTTTATGAGTGAGGGAAATGATATTGGTTTGAGAGGTCTCATGTAGCAGTCATATCCTGTCCAAATATAATTTTGAAAACAATCAGAGCCATTACGGCTCATACAGAAAGAAAGATAAAGACAGATAGCTGTATATGGGTTTTTAATAAGTAATTCACCCCAGGTCTTGAAACATAAGATTGCCAAGTAATGTTATTAATGTATAAGCATGTTAGTAAAATCATGTATGCTTTCCATTGGTTGGCTCTCGATATGCCTCCAATGCAAATATTGTGTAAATGTATTGAATCCAAGTTATGCAAATCAAGAGTGCAATTCATCTTTCAAGAATTTTACTTGATTATTTCTTATGCCAAGCAGCATTTTTCTGGCAACCGTCTGCGGACTATTTATATCTAACATATTCCACTGGTGAAATTATGCATCGTTTGCTGAATATTGGATATTTATTGTTTAATATATTGATCACCTCTCAGTCTTGAGGTTAGCATCTCATGAAACTTCTTACTCCGGTCTTCTGTAATGAAAGCCTATCGGTGTTATTGAATAGCTTTTTTGCAGGGAGGAGTGTGTGGGCTCACAAATGAGAACCTTGAGCAAAGACTTAAAAATAAAGCATCTTATATACAGAATGCTTGACCATCAATCATATTGTTAGAGCAGATTTCAAAGGCACTCCTTCTTCCATCTGGCCACTCTCCTCTCCTCACGCTCGCTAAGACACAGCGGGTCCCTGCAGTACAGCACGTCCTCATCTTAACACCAAAGTTCCAGTGAGGAACTTTGATGTGTGTATTCCCATATTTAGCACTTTCTTGGTATCTACTCGGAGAGTTCCCTTCCAGCACAGAACCACCACACAGAGTAACTTTCTGCAGTGTTTCTGTACAT
This sequence comes from Otolemur garnettii, assembly GCF_000181295.1. Lineage (NCBI taxonomy): Eukaryota > Metazoa > Chordata > Mammalia > Primates > Galagidae > Otolemur > Otolemur garnettii. Next base: position 11,426,322 of record NW_003852405.1, read on the forward strand.
TACGATCTTCCTCACAGAATTGCAAACACTTTTGAAGGCTATTTTGAGCCACATTCATCTTTGACACGTTCCCTCTGCTCTGTCTCCACTTCACACTATCGTTTCTGTGTGGTAATCACAGGTGATCATATCTAGTTGGTAATCATAACGAGGTGACGTTTACTGAGCACTCATTATGGGCTAGATACTGGTCAAAGGACTTTATATTATTATTTCACTGAATACATAAACAACCAACTCTTGAGGCAGATACCATCCTCGTTAACATTCCCAGACTACAGGTGGAGACACTGAAGTTACAGTCCTGCAGTTAGGAAATGGTCGAGCCAAGATTTCAAAGTTTAACTCTGGAGCCTTTGGTTTTGGCCAGCAAACTTCATTGTACTCATGGCTTTCTAACTATTTTAAATACATAATAATAATAGCTGAACTTAAACACTTCCCACATGCCTGCACCTGCTCGGAGACAGTTTTCTAATCATTTGTGGAAGAAGTAGTTACATAGTGTGTAAGAGCTCTGCTCAGGTTTTAGATGGACTCAATTCAAATGCAATTTCACTTATCATTTGAACTGTGACCTTGCTTAGTGCTAGTGCTAGCCCATTTTGCAGAGGAGAAAAATGAGAAAACAGAGCGTGAAGTAAGCACTAATCAAAGCGGAGGGTTTGCATCACTTTACACCATCAACTAGGATTATTCAACCAAGAGCTGACGCTCTCTCCAGACGACAGACTCTCAGCTCTGGAAACAGCATATGCCATCCTCAGGCAGCAGAAATTGCTTTACTGAACAGAAATCTCTAATCTATTTATTGCCTCTACCCATTAATTCTAGTTCTACTCTATTAGGTAATGATCAGGTTTTATGTGTTGGGAATGAAAATCCTAGACCATTCAGTCCAGCCTCATCTGTACACTCTACACTATTGTAAGAAACACAGGAAAAGAAAACAGAATTTATTTTCCACCTTACAATACTTGTGTAGTTGATGCTTGCCTTTATTGGTGTTTTTTTTTTTTTCAGGATAAACTTACCTCTTTCTTCAGCCACATTTATTTGCAAGTCTACCCCCTCAGATACATTCCATCATCATTTTCTATTTACTATTACCGAAGGCTTCTCACTGTATTTCTCTGGCCCTATAGTTGTACACAGAGTATGCCTTTTCTCTGGCTACCAATCACTATGCTTAGCCACACGTGTTCTCTGATTTTCTTATTTGATCTGTTTTTGACTGTAATCTACACTAAAAAGCAGCATTTACATTAGGAAAAAATCAAGAAATCTCTAATGTTACTTATGGAACATTCTGGAACATCAACATAATGGAAGATACTTAAGAGTTTTACAGTTTCACCATTTAGTTAGCCATAGGTATAGATGTATATAAAGAAATGTATATAAAATACACATAGCCATATAAAGATCGTGTAAAGATACAATTTGCAGGGTGCAAAACTGGCCTTCTATTCAATATTATTTGTATAAATATATCAATTTCAAGAATCTTTGGGGGCAGGACCTGTGGCTCAAAGGAGTAGGGTGCTGGACCCATATCCCATATGCCAGAGGTGGCGGGTTCAAACCCAGCCCTGGCCAAAAACTGCAAAAAATAAAAAAGGAATCTTTGAGTAGTTGCACTAACCTCTGGGCGCTTCAGTTCACAGAAGTTGTCTCCTAATACCTAAAACCATCCTTTTTTCCTCTCAGTTTTCCTGGTATCCTTCATTCTGCCTCTTACCCAATAATCACAGCATCACTCCCAGCCCCTTCTGCAGCTGGCTTCTCTAATTAATCTGCGGCTTCCGTTCCCTATAGCTTTCCCCGTGATTAATTTTCAACTTTCTCTGTATCCTCGCCATCAGTCAGTCACACTATCTGAAATCCATCATTATAAATTCGGTCTTTTGGATTTTGAAAGCTTCTTATTTTCAAGAGTACTTTACTAAAATGAAAGTTTTTTTCAGGAAGAAGAAATGTCTTTAAAAATCATGGCAGCCCTGAATGAGGCCCTAAGATAAGGTATAGGATAATGGCTAACCAAGAGGAAATGCCAGACATAGCCTGACCCGCACCTCTGCCTGTGGCTCCGGTATCATCTCAAAGCAAACTAGCAAATCTAAATGATAACTACGTCCCCTGCCTAGGCATTCGTCCCTGCTAAAATTACAACAAATGGGTTCAACGAAAGATCTGCATCCTTACAAAGGAACATAATTATTAAAGTTCTAGGAGGACTCCATAGATTCCAGGGATGGGTCCAGAATTAAGCCTTAATGTGTTGGCAAAAATGTGGGATTTACTTGGGTCTGGGAGGCATAAGCAGACAGGAGCACCATTAAAAGAAATTAGTGAAATTAAGTTTTCCATTTAGGAAATGAGCAAGCACATAACTTCAATGTTTACATGTGTATATTTAAGGCTACGTTTAAAATGTCCAGCCGTGAAACAGGGCTATGCAGATAGCATAGACATTCTAAAGAAACCCCCAGGTTGAAGTTGCAAATGAAATAGAGCCCTTTCACTATGTAGTCTTTATGTATTATTTGCAATCACTTTTTGTCTTAACAGTGCTCTCAGTGGTGCATTATGTGGTCCAAGAGAAGAGAAAATAACACACCATATTACTGGTACTAGTAAAAAGCTCCCTTGCAAATAAAATGTCAAATTTGATCACAGCTTATAGAGAATTTCCAGCTTTGAAAGCTGGGTAGGAAGAGATAAAGGGGGAAACAGAAGAAAAGTTATTAAATCTTTTTTAAAATGTTACTTTGGTAATAATTGGACATAATTGAGATAGAAAATTACCATGCGACAGCCTCACCCACAGTTTTGTTTATCTACTCAGCAAATAATGATCTATTTGTTGTCTACCTTGTGCCAAGCACTATACACACATATCTATAATATTTTGTAAGACACAAACAGTACAGAAATGATATAATCTTTTTCTTTTTGCAAACTGCAATTCAAAAGCCTCTGCCTCTGCAAAGCCTCACTAACCACCCCAAGCAGAGGTAGTTCAGGTTTCTCCTGGAGCACGCGGACATCTGTCTATGTCCTTCCTAGTGTACTTCCCACTATGTGCTAGGATTTTCCAGGTCTCTAAGCTGATAATAGACCTTTAACAAATGGCAACACACTTCTCAGCTGTTAGGCCTCCATCATATGACACGTTAGAACAGTAGCAACAACCACAAAAAGAGCCCTACTTATTTTACCAAATAATTGGATGTCTACAGAGAAATCTCTAAGAAAATGTTAACACAAATATCAAAGAAACAATCTGTGTGAATTTTTTTTTATTTTTTTTAATTGGAATTTAAAACCTGTTTTGGGGGGGGGTTATTTTTTCAAATTAATATGAGGGTATAATTTTTAGGTTACATTGTTCTCACTTCCAGGGTAAAGTTCCATTTGTAGAAGAGCCCCTCACCCCGGGGGCGTGTTATACACCCTCACAGTGTGCACAGTAGGTGAGATCCCGCCTCATGCCCTCCCTCCTTCTGCCAAATGTCCTTCCCTCCCCCCACTTCCTTCTCCCTTCTAACTAGACTTATTAGTGTTTTATTGTTCTTATGAGCGTGTAATTGTTTATATATTGATTTCATATTAGTATGGATATTTAGTTTTCCATTCTTGTGATACTTTACTAAGAAGAATGTATTTCCACTCCATCCAGGTCAATGTAAAAGATGTAAAGTCTCCATCTTTTATAAAGACTGAATAATATTCCTTGTTATACACACACCACAGTTTGTTGATCCATTCATGGGTTGATGGGCACTTAGGTTGCTTCCACAACTTGGCAATTATGAATTGAGCTGCAATAAACATTCTAGTACAGATGTCTTTGTGATAAAATGATTTTTGTCCTTCTGAAATGGGATTGCAGGGTCAAATGGAAGGTCTACTTTTAGATCTTTGAGGATTCTCCATACTTCTCTCCAAAAGGGCTGTATGAGTTTGCAATCCCACCAGCAGTGTAGAAAGTGTTCCCTTCTCTCCACATCCATGCCAGCATCAGGTGAGAATTTACTTTTTTTTACATTATTAACCTCTTAGGGAAAATTCAATCATTTTTACCTAAATCATAAATGGTTACACCTCTTCTGCCAGAGCATAGATTCCAGAAGAGACAGGTTCTCCCAGGATGGAGAAGGAAGAGCTACACCAAGTCCGGGTGGAATGAAGATGGAAAGCAATGATGAATGGCCCTGGGAAGAGGGAGGCACAAACAGCTAACTGACCTCTCTGCTGAAGGCATCTCGTTCATTATGTACATGCAAATAACAGACATACATGACCTCAAGAAGGTGGCAATACTGGAGAAATGCCACTCTAACCTCTTCCTGCTTTCATGTGTTCAAGTTGTCTCTAAAACGTGAGATCAACTATCTATACATGCCCAGCATGGAGCTGATTCTAAAGCGCCTGGCCAACCACGGCTGAATGTGCAGCCAGGAATTTACAGTGTCCTTTAGATTTTATTGCCTTAAATTTTTCACGAAATCTAACCTCGCCATACAAAATGCTATAATTTTTTCACTCTTAATTTTCTAGATCTGTCCTTATGCTACAAGTACATTCCTGTGAGAACACACTCACAAAATGAAAAATTATCTTCGTTTTAAAACTCATGTTTTGTAACAGAAAAGATAGTTCCAAGACATTTGCGTAAGAACTTTGGTACTTTTCAACAGATTGCCAAGGCGTGGAACCACGGACATTAATATAACAGTAATGCTAGAAGCACGAACATCAAGACAAAAAGTGCCCTCTAAATAATTAAAATATTTAGATGTCCAAAAATATCAGGGGAACTTTGCTCCTTCTACAAACAGGGTGAAGAAGCTCTTGCTCTGGTTAGCACGGAATCTACGGCCTTGGAAAAGAATGAGACTAAATCTGGCCCTTTAGGAAACTGCATAGAAAAAGTTCCTCATTGAGACATTGGTTCCTTCCTCTATCATTTCTTACATATTTTCTCCTGAACCAAATAATTCTGCTGCCATATCTCTCAAAAAAACTGTCCCGCTCTCTCTCTCTCTCTCTCGCTCTCTCTCTCTCTCGCACACTCACCCTCACACACGTGTTCATACATACACAATTTATGAAGGTTTTGACATCTTGTCCTATGAACCAGTGAAGTGCGACTTTATTGCACGGTTCATCACACAGGAGAGGAAATAGCAGGTATTATTTCCACCGTTCGGCACATGGTGCTCCCAGTGTCTCCACGATACTGCAGCCTGGTGGCCTGAGTAGAACAGTGAATGGTTTATGGTTACTCACCTGCCCAGACTATGAACTATGAAACTTGGGGATTTGAAGCTACCATTAATATCATCAAAACTTCTCCTTTAGAGATGGCCAAGGGAAAGCTCTCAAAGATCACAGAACATAAATATTTTCTTGTAGATTATACAGAAATTCAGAATCCGGCATTTCCCTTTAGCATAGGATTAAAGGAACATCTTTGAGTCAAATCTCACAGCGGATCAGCCCAGGAAGGATTGTTTGGGGGGGAATCTTCAGTATCATGAGAGTTATTCTTCAAATTTGTTTAATATAGCTTTCAAATTGTGGTTCCTGGAGCAACAAACACCAAAATCATTAATGACATCGCCACCAATTTTTGCTAAGTTCTGCTCAGATAAATTTGAATTTATATTTGTGGAAAATTTCAGGAAGAATGATCACCTTGGTCACTGATATACCCTAAAGAAATTATGCAAGATCACTGGGAGTCCGTAATTATAAACATGGCACAGCCATTAAAGTTATCAGGATTGGCAATTGACTTCTTCATATCTCAGAAAAAATTATCTTGTAAGTATAACATTAGAACAACGTGACCTTTTCACGTCAGATAAGGGAAAGGACAGTATGATTTTGTGAAGAAAGTAAAATGAACGCATGAATTGGGTAACATAAATTCCAGGCCTGTTTATTCTGTATATATAAGATGATTAGAATATAATTATAATATATGGAATAACAGTAATACAGAGCCTAAGAGAGTAGCTGTACAGGCGTCAGCCGGTTCTGAGGTTCAGGGGGAAAAAAAAAGCATTATCATAAAGCAGGCAGATGGTTCAGAATCCTGGACACTTGCCCAGTTGCTGCTGCCACTGCTGAACCCTCCTCTCCGTGCCCCTCAAAAATGTGGTTCTCCTGGCTAAACAAATACTTAGCAGTTTGCAGCCTGTTAGGATTCTCCTTCGATGGTGTCTCAGTGGCCCCAGGAGAGACAAGAACAACTTTCACACGTGTGTTAACTTCACAGACATTTTGAAAGCAAGATTTGTAATCATCTGGACATTTTATAATCTTATTTCTATTTTAATAATATTTAATGATTGCCTAAAGAAAAAAAAAGGGATTGGCCATTTTTCTGTAGCAGTGTAACAGCAGCTCCAAAAAAGATATTTTTAGTTGAGACGTTTTCCTCTTCAGAAATAACAGAACTCATAATCGAAATAATCAAATAGTTTCTTATGTTTATATTCCAAGGCCTTTGCAAAGAACTATTTCAGAACAAACAGCATTGAACACTTAATTCCAAGGTGAAAACGATTCAAATCCACTTGTCTAAGCTGCATCATAAAGACCATACTTAGAAAAACCTACGCAACCTTTTTAGGAGGTCATGAGAAAGCACTTCTATTTGCCAGCCGGTTTTGGTGGCAGTGGTGCAGATTACACTCGTGACAGAGCTTGAACTTCCTAAGAAATAAGAGACTTCAGCAATCTCGGGCAACATTTCCAAATCTCTTGCAAAATTCAGCAACGAAAGACAGGCTGGCAGCTATGCTTTCTTCTATCTTAAAAAGAAATGTTTATATACTATATTTAAATAACAAATACAGGATATGAATGACCCTCTCGACGTATAACTTAAAACACAATTAGATTCTTATTTCAGTGTATATGTTCCTTCTATGTGCGCGTGTGACTGTGCCAGGGGAAAAAAGTCACTGTGCATAAGCTTGTAAACAGAAAAATTATTATCTTAGAATTCTATGCCATATAACTAGCATTACAACCAAGTCTTCTTTTGGTTGACTCAACTGAATATACTATTTTAGTCTAATGATATATACATATGTTTTTTGTTTTTTTTTAAAGACAGAGTCTCACTTTGTCGCCCTCAGTAGCGTATATGGCGTTACAGCTTATAGCAACCTCAAACTCTTGGGCTTAAGCCATTCTCTTGCCTCAGCCTCCTGAGTAGCTGGGACTACAGGTACCCACCCCATGCCCAGCTAGTTTTCTGTTTTTAGCAGCCTGGGACTGGATATGAACCCACCAGCCCTGGTGCATGCGGCCGGTGCTCTACCCACTGAGCACGGACGCCAACTAGTCTAACAATATTGACTAAAATACTTTACTTCTTTAAAAATGTTTTGCTTTTTTTTAAAAAAAATTTAGAATATTAAAGGGGTGCACATAGTTTGTTTACATAGCCTGTTCTATAGATTTCAGGTCAGACTTATAACAGGGGAAGGGCCCTTCTCCCAGAATGTTCACATTACACTTGTTAGTTGTGGATTAACCCAACTCCGCACCCCCCACACTTCCTTGATTCCCACTGAGTTTTACTTCCCTTTGCCCATAAACCTGTGGATCCATTAGATCCCACTTAGTATGGAGGGCACGTGGTATTTGTTTTTCCATTCTTGGGATACTTCACTTAGAGGAACGGTCTCCAGTTCCATCCAGGTTGTTTGAAAGATACTAGCTCATCGTTTTAATTATGGCTGAGGAGTACTCCATGGTATACACACACCACATTGTATTAATCTACTCATGTATTGATGGGCATTTGGGTTGTTTCCACATCTTTGCTTTTGTGAACTGGGCTGCTATAAATATTTGAGTACAAGGGTCTTTATGTTAAAATATCCTTTGTCCTTTGGGTAAATACCCACTAGTGGAATTGCTGGATCAGATGGTAGGTCTATTTTTAGTTCTTTGAGTAACTGCCATAATATTTTCTATAGAGGTGCTACTAGACTGTGGTCCCACCAACAGTAGATAAAGTGTCCCTTTCTCTCCACGTCAACACCAGCACTTGTTGCTTTGGGTCTTTTTGGTAAGAGCCATCCTCACTGGAGTTAAACGACATCACACTGTGGTTTGATTTGCATTTCTCTGATGATTAGAAATGGTAAGTATTTTTTTCATGTGTTTGCTTGGCCGTTAGACAATTTTCCTTTGAAAAGTTTCTGTTCATGTCTCTGGCCCACTTTTTACTGGGGCTGTTTGACCTGACTTTTTTTCTTGCTGATTTGTTTGAGTTCTTTATAGATTCCGGTTATCAGCCTTTTATCAGATGTGTAGCATGCAAATATTTTTTCCCATTCTGTGAGTCGTCTATTTACCCGATAGGTTGTGTCCGTGTAGAAACCATTTTTAATCTGATAAGGTCCCACTTGTTTATTTTTGTTGTTGCTGTGACTACTTTTGCATTCTTCTTCATAAATTCATTCCCAATGCAGACATCTATAAGAGTTTTCCCAACATTTTCTTCTAGAATTCTTATAATTTCATGTCTTAGGTTTTAAGTCTTTTACCCATTATAAAGTAATTTTTGTAAGTTTGAGAGCTGGGAACCCTGTTTGAGTCTTTTACATGTGGCTATCCAGTTTTCCCAGAACCGTTTATTGAATAGGGATTTTTCCCCCCAGTGTATGGTTTTATCTGCTTTTCCAAAATCGGTGTGTATTTATTCTTGTTAATAAACTTTTTAAACAAAGTGATTTTCTTCAGTTTTGAATAAAATATCAATATAATTTCTTTACATTTTATTAACTTCTTGAAGATTTGACATTCATGTTACTGCAATGTTTAAAAAGGGCTGAGGAGGCTGAGGGCTCTCTGCAGGCTTTCGTGTGCAGTGTTAAATGAGGGAGCCAAGCTCTAACCCATTGCCCAGTCTAGTTCTAACATCTTCAGACATATCCAAACTATTCTAAATTGGAACAGGTTAGTACTTCGCTAAGTCTAGAGAATCTACTCCAGACCAGTGATGTCTCTAAGGGTACTCTCCATTTCTACATGAGTCTGAGAATTCCCGGGGACCTTTGAGAGGATAAGTTGGTCTTCAGGACAAGCATTGGTTATGATTCATTTTGTGATTTTCTGCCTCTACAAGAAAGCCTTGAACTGAACGATGATTGCTCTCCACCTAAAAGGTATCTTGGTTTTTTTAGAATTATAGGGAGATTTTCTAATATTTCCAGAGGTTTAATATCAACCTGACCTGCTTGGGAGTTCATTCAGGAATAACTTGGAGTAAATGAGAGCTTTTCCTTGTGTGTTTGCCACATGAGACATAGATCTATGTGGCAATTTGGTGTCCCCTTTGCATGGTCATGGTTTCCACTCAGGAGCTCACAAATTATTCTACAAACTAAGAATTCTTTTAAAGCCACATGTGAGTGAGACAGGTTAGAGCTAGAGAGGAAAAAGATCGTATTTTCTGAAAAAAATACATTTTCTTACTTCTATGCTTTATTAGAATAATGATAGTGGTATCTTATGTCTGATTTTTTTGTGACTTACATAAATATTTCTATTTTTTTTATTTGATGATGATAGCCAACCTGTACACAGGAAAGCTTTGAAATCACTTTACAGATGAGGAAACTGAGCACAGTGAGGTTCAATGTCTGGACCATCAATGTGGAACTTAGACTCGATCAGGTACTTGGATCAGGTACATTTGCTCACATGTGATCTGTTACGTATTTTGAAACTAATGGGACTGTGGTCAAATGTAAGTTTAATTATAGGCACATTTTTAAAAGGAAAGAAATACTGAGTAAATATTCTTCAGTGTAACAATTAAAAAAATAACAATGTAGTGCTAGGACCTCCCTGACCAGCCAGCATGTGAATTACATAGCGGTAAACACAAGATTTATTTTTGGACAGACAGCATATGGTGCTAGTGAGAACAATTATGTAGGTTTGATTTATTATTTGGTCCAGCTGATGTAATTTAGGGAAAAACAATCCTTCAGAACTGCATGACAATTTCAGTCAGAGGATTTAAAGATATGTGATCACCAAGGCATTGAGGTGAGAGAGCACAGTTGACTTGGTGGAAAAGGGACGTAAGTCAGCCATTCTACAAATCACCACCGTTTAACCATCAACTTCCTAGTAGCAGCTTCTTTTGAAATGGTCTTTTGTTTTCTCTAGAAATCTACTGATTTCTTGGACCTACAGGTGTGAAAACAGTAACATTACGTGAATCTGAACACTTGAAGATTTGTATTTCTTGTTTTCCACGTTTCGTCATCAATACTGACACCACCAAATTTACACTCAATCTTTTCCTCAACGAGCAAGGATCTAAATTCTAAAAATGAATAATAATTTGTACCTCGTTTCCAGTCACATTTGCCTGTTTCTCATGCTTAAGTCTAACAATATTATAGATAAATAGCTCTCAGTGATGCAAATGCCAAAAAATGCATGAAAAGGAGAAGCTATGAGTAACTTTTTGAAATTTCAGATTAATATAAATGTACATGTACATGCAATTAGGTTACATTGTTTGCATTTTTTAGATAAAGTCCAAGTTATAGTTGAGCCCTTCACCCAGGGGGTGTGCGTATACCCCTACATTGTACCCAATATGTAAGAGCTTACCATACCCCCTCCCTATCCCTTAACCCTCTTCCTGAATTTAAATGTGTTTTTCTCTCATGCAGATGTGTTAGTTTCACATTAATATTGAGTACATTGGATACTTGCTTTT
>NW_003852405.1:11437115-11473096 GCF_000181295.1 Otolemur garnettii
GATAGAGTCTCACTGTGTTGCCCTCAGGAGAGGGGAGAATGCTGTAGCATCATAGCTCACAGCAACCTCAAATTCTTGGGCTCAAACGATTCTCTTGCCTCAGTCTCCCAAGTAGCTGGGACCACATGCACCAGCCACAATGCCCAGCTATTTTTAAAGATGAGGTCTTGCTCTGGCTCAAGTTGGTCTTGAACCTGAGAGCTCAGGTAATCAACCCGCCTCAGCCTTCCAGAGTGCTAGGATTACAGGCATGAGCCACCACACCCGGCTCTTGATCTCCATTTTTGTGAAACTTTATTAGGAGGATGATATTTTACTTAGAAGGATGTTCTCCAAATCCTTCCAGGTAACTACAAACAACATCAAGTCTTCATCTTTCTTTATGGCTGAATAGTATCCCATGGTATACATGTGCCATAGTTAATTAATCCATTCATGAGTTGATGGGCTCTTGGGTTTCCACATCTTTTTAATCGCAAATTGAGCTGATGTTTATGTCACTAACTTTTAATCTAAAGTTAAGCTTCTCAGATAAATTGTAACAATTCACTTATTTCGTCACATTTTTCAATCATCTCATTTACATTCTTGCTCTGAGCCACAGTTAATCATACAGATCTTATAAAGTATCCTGCACTGGGCCTGAAAGCATGTCAGAGGTATAAGGAAGATGGAGGCCACACACTTGCGTTTGTTAGATCACACAGAAAGTTCAGGGGACAAGCTGGACATAGGGATTATTAAAGGCCTTCTTTTGTCACCATTCAGGTTTATGATTCATTTCTGGATCTTCTGTAAGAAACTTCTTAAATCTAGTAATTCTTAGACTCTCACTTGTCTGATTCTTCCTACTGGTGAATATCAATGAATCTCAAATCTTTTTATCACGTACCTTGCATGAACATACAGACTTCCTGCTATCTGGAATTAGAAACCAATTTCTAAGATTTTGAGCATCCTCCAAATATGTCACTGTACTTTGTAGAAATCTGGGCTCAGCTTACTGCATCTATAAGAAAACTTGCCTTTGTAACTGATATCCTTGACACCACAATCAAAAGTCCAAATCCTTTATATTTGGAGGATAAATGAGCTATCCAGAGAAAAGCCCTGATGCCTTCTCTATGAGTATTACTCTCAAGTAATCAACTATCAGTATCAAATAAAACTGATAAGAGAGAGAATCAAAGTTATTTTGTTTTTAATGCCTACTATATTGGCCAGTAATTTCAGAGCACTCTGTACAGCCCCTTAGTATCTGACCTTGGCTAACACATGTACTAATTTATGACCTTATCTTTTGGCTCCATTCTTGAAATACAGAATTCATATAATTTCTTTTCTGAATAAAGAAAACTTACCTTTCCCAAAATAAAAACAGAAATGTTGCTTTGGGGTAGTAAATAAATTTGCTTATTCATGAGAACCATATCTGCTCTTAAAGCATCACCGTAACATTCTCCAGTTTCTTTTTTAGAATAATATTTGTTTTTTCCCTTCCTCCTTTGACACCTCAGTACCATGGCTTTATGACACAACAGGGTACACTTGGTTGGTGTGTTAATATCACAGTTTGAAGGCAGCAAGCTATGAATTCAAAGAAGAAAAACTACAAAAGACCAAAAAGTGTATTACAGGTTGAATAAAGCACATCCTGAAGTGGTAATTCGAGTTTTATTTTGTCACTTTATTAATGATACTCATTATGTTATAGAGTATTATATTACATAAAAGGAATCATATGCCCCCAACTGTATATGGAAAATGCTGTAATTCCATCAAGGCAATCCAGCAATGCAGAAAACTACCTGAGCAGAGCTTGAATAGCTTGTTTATTAGCAGCAGAACTCAGAATGGAATAATAGCTCTGATTTTATATACGTTGGGGATACATTATGTACCACAATATGTATTTATATTAGGAATAGTAAATGAGCACAATTAAAGGGAAATTGTGCAAAGAAATAATCAATCATCACCTTATATAGAGAATTAGCACACATCCCCTTGGAACCGCAAATCTTTTCCCATTTCTGTCCATCAAAGAATCAAAAATGCCTTTTCCTTCTAGCAAAAGGAAACAAATGCATCCCACCCAAATGTGAACAGAAGAGGAATTCTTTCCCCGAGTTAACAATGTCATGGCTGCAGGAGCTTACAATTTCCTCTGCTGCGTGGAGAGGGCACCCAGGAGTGTGCTGCACCTCTGAGCTCACACCATGCTGCCGGTGCAGAGGGGCTGCGCATGGGGCATCTTCACCGCCGTCTGGGGACCACAGATGCTTTAGCACTTTCCCCATCAAAATCTGAGACAGCGTGACTGCATTCAAATATAAACCGGAGGATACATCAGCAAGGATTCAGAAATAACAGCAAATCCGCCCTTTAGAGTGGTCATAGCCTACGTAAATGCTCAGAAAATCATGGAAAGAAAAGCTAACATTTATTAAATATGTACTATGCCCCTCACTTGCTAAGTACTGATATGCATCATCTCATTTAATCCTGCAACCCCGTGACTAGGAAGTATTAGTAATGCCATTTGCCAAGATGAAATTATAGCTTGCAGTGGCCAGGTAGCTGGACTAGACCCCAGTGCTTGCCGGTGTCACTGAGTGGAGGGTGCTAAGAAGTCAGGCTGACCCTGAAGCCACTACACACAGTCGTATAAACAATCCAGAGAACAGAGTTTCCTTCTACTCTTCTAGAATGGGGAGCAAACCAGGAGAAGCTGCTGAACCCTTTCATACCCTACTCAGTAAGCTTGTCCTTTATACTAAAATGGAACATGACAACACAGTATATCTAAAATATGATTCTTTGTATATATAATCAATATAGCAAGTACTAGTATATTTTTGTACTATTACTTGAAATTCAATGTTTCTTGCACCTACATCACACACACACACACACACACACACACATATATATATACTGTGTGTGTATATTATACATGCAACATTTTCTATTTTACCATGTTCCAAGTTCCCCAAATTCTTGGTTCCTTGAATAAGCCATCCCTCAGCCTCAGGAAAACTGAAAACAACCTCTTGTGACACCTATCTGGAGATGTCTGAAGAGGAAGGATGGGTGCTCTGACTTGGAAAATATAGAAGATTTGGGATAAAGCAGCAAAATCCAGGTCAGTGATCCCATGATCTTTGCCGAGAGCTCTGAATTCTTCAGGGAAACTAAGAGGAGAAACACAATGTTTCAACCAAACACAGATTGGGTTCAGAGCTGGGCTTTAAAACGAGTACAATTGGTGTACACCAACTTTAATATACTCTAATCATGCGGCGTTAGGAATGTTATTTAATATTTACAGATCTTAGTTTTCTCATATCTACGTCACAATATTTTCATGGAGATCAAATAATATAAGCTGCATAAAATAACTTGTGCACTTCTGGCATGCCCAAAGCATGAAACTCATTTAAGGGTATTCATATAAATGGAAAAGTCATTATCATCGATGTGTCTTTTGTGATCATTTTTTATTCTACAAACATCAGAGTTATTTTGTTGTATGACCACGTGGTGATTCTAATGAGGGTTCACTGCAGACAGTGAACAAGGTTTGGCCTTAATGCTAAGTTTGTTTTCCGTACATATTTTCTGTGGAATATCAAAGGGTTAACTCCCATGTTCCCTTGGTCTTGACCATGAGGCTGCCAGGAGTCAAGTACTCGGAGTGGGGGCGGGGGCGTTTTCTGTCAGTCATCCCATCATGCAAGATGATGAGATTGGAAGAAAAGAAGGAAAGAACTCGCAGAAAAAGAAAGAAGCCAGCAAACCAGAAGAGTAAGCTGCGTTTTTCTAAACCAGTTTCTATCAGTGCTAACCGGTAGAATTATAACGTGAAACGTAATTGTGAGTCTCCTGTATAATTTTAAATTTTCTAGCAGCCACATTAACAAAAAGAGAAAGGGGGGATTAACTTCAATAATATATTTTATTTAGCACAGTAAAGCTAAAATATTGTCCTTTCTCTAATGAGTCATTATCAGTGAAATGTGTTACAGGTTTTCTACTACGTCTTTGAAATTCAGTGTGGCTCACAATTTAGATCACATCTTAATCCAGACTAACCACTTTCTAGTGCCCCATAGCCACATAGAATTTGTGGGTTTCATACTGGGCCATTAGAAATAGGTAATACATTCCCAATTCTCTTCTTTTAGCCAATGGCCACTAAAATCTAGTTGAGGTGGAACCCTCATCTCAGCATGGGTTAGAAGAGCAGCCCTGAAACGTGTTCCCATTCCCTGCTTTTAGAAGAGGATTAGCAGGGCAGCAGTGTCCTCAGAGGCCAGTGGGATGACACTGATCTCCGATGATGGAGAAACTCCAAAGGGAGGAAAATCTCAAAGTCAAAAAGTTAGTTCCATGGACCACACAACTGCTCCCCGTCAGGAAATTCAACTTCAGGAGCTCTCCCGTCGAGGAAGAGGAGAAAGTCTTGAATTTTCTTTTCGTTAACTAAGGTGCATTTCTATAGAGTGACATTACATTTTGTGCAATAAAAATAATAAAAACTAATTTTTATACTGGGCTACTTACAGGTCAGGCACTGTGTGTACGTATTAGCTTACTTAAAATATTATTTTAATGAATATCTTGCAGATGAGGAAATCAAGATACAGAGAATTCCAGTAACTTGCCCAAGGCCTGATAAGTAATAAGCAGCAGCTGTGAAGACTGAAGCCAGGCGTTCTGGCTCCTAACCCTGATTCTACTGCCATAAGGACTTAGTCACATTCCTAACCACTCAACTAATGCCAGTGACAGCAAGGGCAATGTGTGTGAAAACCATGTGGCCTAACCGCCATCAGCCTGAGCCCCAACCTCCAAGCACACATAGTCACTTCAGTGAAACCGGGATCCGTCACCGCGTCAGCACTTCTGTACAGTACAAACAATTCTTTCAGTTTTGAGTTTTGTTTTTTTTTTTAATAGGCTTCCCAAATTTCTCTGCACATACTCCAGAAGAAAACAGCTGTTACATTCGGGAAATACTTGGCAGCTAATGAACGCCAAAAAGAAAAAAGAAACTGGCTAAGGTGAAACACCATACGTGCTTGTTTCCACGCCAGGCTTTTTCACGGCCCCACTCTTCCTTCTCGATACTCACGCTGCATGTCTCTAAACTTCAGGGGGAACAATTCCACAGACATAAGAGATTTGAGAAGTACCCCTAGTCCTAATTTGGGGGGTTCAACAGACTAGACTGGGAAGTAAATGAGGAGGAAATGAGAGTCCCCTCTCCATCTCCACAATGAAATCCTGGAGCATTCACATGCACATAAGCCTAGACTCCTCCTCTTTTCTCTGTCCTGCCCCAAATATTCACCAATGGAAAAGTTAGGGGCAGAGGAAGAGATTTGCAAAGAAAAAGCCCCCTTTTCAGCCATATACCCAACCCTCAGGATTCCTAGTACCTGTTCAGTGCTACTTTTCCTCTCTAAAGCTGTTTGGGGGACTTAGCAAACAGAAAAGGTATGATCTTTAGGATTAGACAAACCTGATTTGAGTCACTTCTCTATTTATTTACTAATACTGTGACTTCAGGCACTTCACTAAAACATGCAGAGAGTCAGTATATTTCTGCTAAATGTGGATAATCACACCTAGTCATCAGAGTTGCTGCAAAAATCAAGTATGTATAGAAAGGCCTAGACCAGCACCTGCCACATAATAGCAGTCCTCTTCCTAAAGGTTACTCTTGCTCTGGACTGACAGCTTTAATATGTAACATCCAAGGACTGTACAGCCTATTAAGAAGTCAAAATAGGCACCAGCCTTCAGGCAGCTCCTTTCGAGCACACCTGCGGAGGAGTGATGCTGCCTTTATAGACGTGGTCCTGGGGTCTCCTAAATTGAGGTGGAAGACACAGCAGATGAAGAAATACAAAATCCACATATGGGAGTCAGTGAAGAGAGCCACTTGCTACTCTCAGTATTCTTCCATTCCCTTCCAAGTAGATGTGAAGTTCTGTTTGGTGAGGACTTAAAGTAAAGGTACAGAAACATTCTGCCATACGGCTCCTCTCCAGCCCCCACAGGGTGTGGTGATTGCCTGATCCTGCCTTACCAACCAACAAGCATCCCTCTTCTCCGGGTCTCTGTGCCCAAGAATCATTCATGCCCAGCGCTAACACAGAGCTGCTGAGTCCCCGTGGACAGTCCACACAGGCCTACTGAGCACAGGGCTATGATGAATGGGAGTAGAAATAGTAAAGAAGGGAGTTAGTGGTTATCGCCAATGTTTCAGTAACAGCCAGAGCAGTGTCCTGCCCTCTGCTGCTTTGGTAAGTCAGAGAAAGACAGTGGCCATTTAGAGGACCAGGAGGCCTTCCGGTACCAAGTCAAGGAGGGATGGAGGGGTAGGGGCTCTTGCCTTCTGATCTAAGCAGCTTCACAGAGGCCAAGTTGCTGATCCAAGATGAATCAAGCTCTTGGTCTTTTTCATAATTGATTTGTTCCACTTTCAGGTATCCACATTATTGGATGGACGCATCTGTAGATACAATTTAAGAGACCCACCCCAGGACACAGAAACCTGCTGATGAAATACTGAGAAATGAAGGGACATAATGTTGAATTCATGTTAAAAAATCAAGAATGAGGTATTATAAAAGTGCACTTCATTTTTCCACCTCTACTTTGCTTTACACTCTTAAAAAACGTCAATTCTAAAACCTCTTAAGGTAAACTAGGGTAAGGAGATTAAATTAAAAAAGATCTTTGTTCATTCAGCAAGCACTGATCAAAGGTCACCTAGAGGCTCGGCACCTATAGCTCAACCGGCTAAGGCGCCAGCCACATACACCTAAGGTGGCGGGTTCGAATCCCCAGCCTGGACCTGCCAAAACAACAATGACGGCTGCAACCAAAAAATAGCCGGGCGTTGTGGCGGGCGCCTGTGGTCCCAGCTACTTGGGAGGCGGAGGCAGGAGACTCGCTTGAGCCCAGGAGGTGGAGGTTGCTGTGAGCTGTAATGCTATGGCACTCGACCCAGGGGGACAGCTTGAGGCTCTGTCTCAAAAAAAAAAAAAAAAAAAAAAGGTCACCTAGAGACCAAGGACAGAAGTAAGACATAGGTATTATAGGCATTTTCTTCAAGCTTACTGTCTATTGGAGGAGGTGGAAGCTGACGTGGTCCCAGGTGGATATTCTTGGTGCTGTAGTGAAGGCCACTCTTGGCAGCACTAGATGAAATTGTTAAGGGTCACCATAAACTTTGGTGCATACCATCACTTAAGTGGTGGAAAATAAGAGAAAAGCCAACAGCAACAGAAACAAATAAAAATGACTGAAAAAAAGAAACTCTTCAGGAGTCCTACTCAGTCCTCAGCCGATGACTTTTCCTTATGTTTCACTGAGAAAACCCAGGCAATCAAAGATAATTTCCACCGACATCCCACCTACCCACAAACTCATTGTTAGGTTCCCAGGCCCTTATCCACCTTCCTCCCACCGCAGGGGGAGGCATCCTTCCCACGGTCAAGGCCACAGTTCTGACTTCCGCCCCACTGCTCCCCTTTGCTCAGAAACACATTTTAGACCAATAGCCCTTCTTTCTTCTCTATTCCAATCTTTCCCACAGCTTATAAAAAATGCTCAAGACTTTCATCTAATAAAAGCTCCCCCTTGCTATCATATACTCCTTTCTTCACTGATTTTCACTCAGAAGACTCAGACGTGCAGCGTAGCCTGCCCACTCTTTGAACTCCACACCTGAAGCACCTTCCATCTTTGCCACTTTGCTGAAAATGCTCTCAGCAACCTCCCCACTGACCACCTGGTTACCAAACGCAACAGACGTTTAACAATCACTATCTTATTAAATCTCGTCTGTCGTTGCCAAAGTTCAGCATCTTCAGGGGGTTCTCTTCCCTGGTCTCCCAGGCTCTGTGGCTTTGAAACTATTGTGGTTCTTCTGACGCCTCTCTGATGGCTCCTTCTCAGTCTCCCTCCCCGGGCTCTTCTCTTCCATCTGTCATTTAAATGTCTATATTTTCCAGGGTTTTGGCTGCACTTCTAGCTGCCTAGCCTCCCCCTGATCCTGTCTGTTTTCTAAATTCCAGATTTCCAGTTGCATCTGTGAGCTATACAACACCTTTCAACAACTACTTTTATTTTGGGACTAAATTAGTCTGAGTCAGTTTCTGTTGCTAGGAACTGAGAATGGAGGAAATCTGGCTGAACTGTAATTCTAGTAAAAAGAAAAAAAGAAGAACATGGAATGCAGTTGTGTATGAGGACAGCCTGAGTAAACTGGAGCCAGCACACAAACAAACAAGCAAATAATAAAACAATTAAACAAGCAACTCACCAGGCAGCTGGTATTCAGATCAAATAATGTCATATTCCCTGTGACTGTGGAATATCGTGTCCACTTTGGGGCATCATACTTAAGACAAACAAATATGACTTTTAAAGGATATTTATTGGATTCTACAAGAATCATACCAGGCAGTGGGAATACAATGATGAATAAGATTCCTGACCTTCTGATATTTCTCTAGTGGGAAAAACAAATTTAAGTACTATGAGTGTACACACACAAAGGAGGTATAGCCAAAGCTGCCTCGAGAAACAGGAATAGTAAACCTGAGCTGGACAGTGAGTGATAAGTAAGTATTCCCCCAGAAGAATGAAAAGGGAGTCATTCTTGGCAGGATGAATGACCCAGTGGAGACTGAGATGACGTGTGGTCTAGAGTGTAGGAAGAGGGAGGAAAGTCAACTGTGATGGAGAATAAGGTAGAGTAGAACCAAGAAGGGCCCGTCACCTGGTCAGGCACTCAGCCCTCACAAACTAGATACTAAAAGGCCTGGACGCTATGTCCTATGGGGGTTAAATAAGGAAATGGACTTATTTCAGCCTGGGAAAAAATGTGTACAGGACACAAAAGGTTGCCTCAAAATTAAAGAGCTGTCTTTTGCAAGCTTAGCTATACCAATATTTTGTCTATCTGTTTGCACAATTCAAGAAGACTTTTCCAATAATTGGACCAGTTCCATAATAGAATGGAATGCTTTGTAAGGGAGGTACGTTCTCTTGCCATTTGCAGTCTTAGTCAAGCTTCTCCAGAAACTTACAAACTGAATTAACTATGTAGGATTTAGAGTATATAAACTCTTAAGATTTCTTCTATTTATTAGGTTTCTACCACTTGGGGGCATTAGTTTTGTTGCTAACATTTGGGTTTTCAGGCAGCAAGGTTCTCAGGGGAAACCCACAGTGGAGTCAGCAAGAGAGAAACCTACCACTCCTCTCTCCATCAAGGAGTGTAATTTTTAGGCTTCAGAAAAGAATATAGAGTTTTCAGATCAAATACTACTTCAGTGACTTTTTTTATCTTCATTACATTTTAATAATCAATTCCTTTCTGTCTTGTCATCTTTCATACTGCCCCAACTATGAAAGAATAAAATTCTGTATTTTGCTATCTGGCCATAATTACTTTTCCCACTTCAAAGTAACTCCCTTTACCCCCTTTAATTTGGGCCCCTTCATTTTGACGTGCTTCCTTTCTTACCCAACCTATGCAATATTTTCCAAATAAGAATTTTTGTTCATTCCTATCTTCAAACTTTCCACAAAATTGTCCTTCAACCAGACCCATATAGTAAATTCCCAATACTAAATTAATCCCAAATTTTACTTTTTATACTTCTATATCCTAACTGTTAGACAAAGAGGTCCTTTTCACAACTGTATCAGTTGATGCTACAACACTTTCTGTAGTTATCAATCTTGGCTAAGTCTTCATCACGGTGATTATTTAATATTTAGCAGCCAAATCACAGTTCCTTCAGTGGATATTCCAAACCACCCATCTCAAGGCTCTATTAAAAATCCTACCACATTATCTTGCCTTCAAGAGCATCCAGTACCTTCTATTTTCTTACTCCAACATTCAAATTTACTCATATTAATTTTCATCCGTACTTCTTTGCATTCTGACCAAGGCTATTATTTGAAATTATGCTCTCAATCTCCTTCTATGTCATTATAATCTTGTATCATTAACTAGTATCTCCCTTGTATGTCTTCTCTTTCTTCTGAAGTGAGAAATATTCCAGTGACTTTTATTTTTTGTTATTATGTACATCACTTAATACCCTATAGGTTGTGTAAAGAATAGATCTGAAGATCTGGAGAGACAGTTTAAGGGGTCTTTGTACTGGTTCTGGAAGAAGATCACAAAGATATAAACTAGAAAATGATAGTGGTGATAGGGAGTTTTTAAAAGTTCAATAAATAATTAGGAGATAAACTCAACACAGTGATTAACATTATAAGAAGCATATCCTGTTCCTGTCACCAAAAGTGAAGGGCCTTGTGGGAACCACTGGTGCTAAATGTCCGGGTGCCACCACCCCTGCAAGATGAAAGCTGCATCATCTTGTTATCAAGTCACTAAGGTCAGATCTAAAGTCTTCCACTAGCACATCTGATTGGCCAAGACAAGGTCATGTATCCAATTTAGAGCAGCTGGGGAACACGGCCACAGGAAAGCAAATATTTCTTATTTTAGGTTTCTGATTGGAGGAAAACTACTACTGAAAGAAGGATTAGATCCTCGAAGGAAAATACAAATGTGACTTATACTCATGTCATGGGCTTCTGAACATAAAGGAAAGTTTTTGCATGTCAATTCCTATTAGGTAGATTTTTCACTCTGTTAACCCCATTTTTAACCTTTTTGTCTTTCTTCACTTTGAATATGTCCCAACATTTTAGTTATCCCCCCCACCTTTAAACCACCCACAGATCAAATTAAAACGCATAACCTAACATAAGTCTGTGGCAGAATTGTATAGGGCAGGAAGTAAAACAAGGCTCCATGGAACACCAAGGTAAAGGCCCTCAAGTTTGAAGTTCATCAGCTCCCAGTGAGAGAACTATTTGATGATCCATAACATGCTTAGCTGTGCTATTATCCAGCCTTTCATTTTTTACTTTGTTCCCAAGCGAGTATCTAGAACGCTGACATGGGGTCCATTTAGAATCTGAGTGCACAGTATTGGTGCCCTCGGACTGTAATACAGCAATGTATTGTAATACTGTAATGTATTATAATACTGTAGTATGGGGATGTTGGCCCTTATTCTCTTGCTTCACCAGTACTATCAAAAAGGGAGAGGATAATTTGAGCTTGGTGTTTTTTTCTTATTCGTAAACCAGGGATAAAAAATCATAATGGAAAGATGGGGAAGTAGAAAATAAGAAGCGTCTCATAGTGGCTGATAAGAACACCAGGGCCTGGAAGAGACTGGATAATCTACCAATAGATAAGCAAGAAGCAACTCTATGACCTGATGCTTTACCACCTTAATTACCATGTAGACCAAGGAAAACCGTGAAAGAAGATGCCTCAAATATGAAATGTGGCTAGGAGCCCTGGAACAAAAGCTCACCAAAAATGCCCCAAACTTATGGCTTTGAAAACCAACAGGTGTCAACTAATTCATAACTTCAGAGAGGAACCCAGAACTGCTGGCAAGACGCCCTATACCTTTAGACTCACAATTTGTCCCAACTGGGGTCCCCTGCAGCTTCAGAACTGGCACACCAGGCGACAGCTCTGTAGCAAAAGGCTTTTTCGAACTGCATTTTTTTTTCAGCAGTTAAATCTGAGCTGTAACATTTGGCAGGTTTCCTTGCTAACATTTGGCAATAATTGTTTATCAAATGCTAACAAGGAATGCTGCCAAATGTAACAGCTCTGACTGAACCATCTAAAATATAATACTGAGGCAAAAGTCTACAGACATGTGCTCAATCCTTTCTGACTAATCCTAGAAATAGGATCCTGAGCCCTTGGTCATCAGACCATGCTGCAGCGCAGCCGGGTGGCACCAGGGACCAGATTCTCTCTCCTCTGCACACTGCATTATTTCCCTTGATGTCTAAGGCGGCTTGTGAGAGGAAGATGCCTGATAAATACAGAGATGGAAATTTACAACAGGCTAGGGAACACATGCATTATAACTTCATCAATTTGGACGCAAATCTGTGAAGGATCAGGCTGCGAAACCAAGGCTGAATTACCTTGATGGGTAAATCATTTTTCAATCACCTTGGCCCCTCTGACTGCCTTCTTATCCCTTTTCAAGGCCTCATTTTTGTGTTTACTTGGTCTCTTTCTTCTGGCTTATTCAAGCGGTCTAGGTCTAACCTTCCATCTTTGTTAACTGGAATCTTTAAAGGTCTAGCTCAGATCCTACTTCCAGTAGGAAACCTTCTCTACCCACTCCCTTGTTTTATGTTTTTCCTGCTTTCTATGTGACTTTGTTTTAAAACCTATTGCTTGAAGCCTTCTTTGGCACCTTACTGCCCCTGTTACCGGCGTCTCACCTTCTCTACTCAGCCCACTAGCCCCTTGAGGGCGAGATCTGACTGGTTACAAAATTTCTCTGTTTTTTTTTTTTTTTTTCTTTTTGCGTGGTTTTTGGCCGGGGCTGGGTTTGAACCCACCACCTCCTGCATATGGGGCCGGCGCCCTACTCCTTGAGCCACAGGTGCCGCCTAGGTTACAAAATTTCTCACATGCTGTATAAGCCATATACAATATTGTCCTTATGACTTTGTGGGTTGTGTCAGGGCACAAGTTATAGAACAAATGTTTTTCAAGTGGGTTTAGAAGTACTCATTTACACACTGACCCCTGATACGCCAACTCTCAGGTATGCTTAGTTATTCAGTAAAAGAGATCTTTCGGATACTTTCTCAAGTAATTTAGCTTCTGTTAGCTAAATTTGGATAGCGAGCCATTGCCAAAAGGAATCAAGCTGCTTTTCTTCAGAAGAATTCTATGATTCAAACCTTTACACATTCAGTAGTCTTTTATTGAGTTTGAACCATGTACTGCTTTGCTAGGCCCTTAGAATACAAAAATACTGAGCATAATGCCCTATTTTTCACTGCCCTACTCTCCTCTCCTCTAAACATATGCTTGATAATTTCAAAATCTGACCCAAGTAGCAAAAGAATCACCCAGTATTAGTTGGGGGATTGAAATAAATAATTTATTTTTATTTTTCATGTGTATAGAAGAAAATCATAATTGAAGATCACTCCTAAAGATTTTTGAGAATACTTCCCATTTTATACAAATAAAATCAGACATACACACAAGTCATACATAGTGCTACAAATGAAAGATTTAGAATCACTTCCTGAGGTTAGAACCATAAGAACAAGGAAAATCAAAGTTCTCTATGAATCTATGGTAAAAAAAAAAAAAAAAAATTCCAAATAATATCATGAAATACTATTCAGCCATTACAATGATGGAGACTTTACATCTTTTGTTTTAACTTGGATAGAGCTAAAACACATTCTTCTTAGTACAGAATCACAAAAATGGAAAAGCCAATTCCAATCTACTTAATATAAAGCCAGTAGATAATCGAATACTTGCCCACAGAAGAGAAAAACTCAATTTCATTCAAGTTGGTGGGAGAGGGTATCCGGGAGGGGACAAAGAGGAGAAGGGAGGGGGGATGGGTGTACTCCCACTGAATGGGCAAATGCAGGGGTGCAGGGCACACATCTTGGGGGTGGGACACACCACAGGAGGGATTCTGCCTAACAAATGCAAACATTGTAACCAAGTTGTTTGTACCCTCACATAAAAAAAATTAAAAACAAAATTCCAAATACAAGATATTTCAAGAAAAAGATCTAGATTCTAAGCACTCTGGGCTTCGCCACTTAACAAGTAAGAGTCATTAGATAATTTCATTAGGTCCCATGATACTCAGGTCCCTCATAGGTAAAATAAGAATAATAATGCCTTCTGTGATTTCTGTCAACGGTGTCTGCCAGACGCTCTGTCAGATCCTACATAGACGACCACTGAATCTCTTATTTAGGAAACGAAATAAGACAACACAAGTTATAAGCAGTTAAGAGTCAAGTAAGGACATATGATAATAATTTTTAAATTTTAGGCTTTACACTTAAAATGCGTCGTTCTGTTCCAGTCCTAAATTGTGCCCAGGCATAAAAGCAAATTCCCCTCATCTACATAAAAGGAGACACACAGGTAGAGTTTTCCTCATAATGTGCAGAAGATGATTGGACATGAATCACACAGGGCTGCCAGCCACGCGGATGCCCGCCCTTGGCCCTCCTCACCCTTAACCCTCTGTGAGAAAGACCCAATATTTAAATGGTAACCAGGCAGAAAAGTGAACCTTCCCATAAAGATTTTCAGCCTAATAAAGCACCCAATTTGGGCAAGTCTCTTTGGATCCGTGCCAATACAGACTGATTCACAAACCTGTCAGGGCCTGGGCCTTCTCCCAGCAGTGTAAGTTAAATTTTTTTTTTAAGTGCCTTTTTATGCTATGCCTTCGTCCTGCACTTAACCAAATCCAGCTAACACTCAGGCTAGAGAAGGGTGGAGTCTGTATTAGCCCAAGGACACTGGAATTTGTCTTTTTGCTACAAAAAGAGGCCATCGCATCTTACACAATGCCTCTGCTCAGAGGAGCGACTCATTACTTTTTCAATAGATGTCTTCGGGAAGCATATTTTACTATTTCTGTTAGCCTCCTGTAAAACATCTGAGAAAATTCAGAATAACAATGAAAAATGATTGTGTTCACAAAATCAAGTAAACCCAATAATATTTCTGACAGAATTGATTACAATAATGTCAAATACCCTTCTCCACTCTCTTTGAAAGTTATTTCAAACATAAAGATAATGAAATATGTTGCCTGTCACTTGTAAATTGTGTGCTGAAAGTCTAAAGAGATAATTTAAAGATTTCCAGGTAGAACAACACACTTGCTTTATTTCATTTGTCAAGGAAATATATGAGTCGGGAACTTTCTGCCGTGAAAGTTGGAAATCCCAAGAGAGGAGCAGACATTTTAATTACAATATGAAATTTTTTCACAGGTCACATTCCTGAGTTGTAGCGGCTTCTTCAAAATATGTGATAGGAGTAGATGGAGAAGGAGCAGATATTTAGATAATGTTCCCATAGAATTTGGATTTTTTTGTTGTTGCTATGGTAGTACAGAATAGTAGCTAAATGCATGAATGTTTAGCATTTAAACACCTGGGATCAGACTCCATCACCATCACTCACCAGCTGTGTGACCTGCAGAAGTCACCTAACCTCTCTGTGCTTCAATCTCCTCTCTAAAAGGAGAGAATAATAGTTCCGTCTTTGGTGTGCAAAGTGAAGAGTATGAGATATAAATCATATGGTATGTAGCACGTAGCCCTTGTTCAATGATGACAACTATTATTAACAAATGGACTGCTAGCTATAATTATTAACAGATACAGTCCTATAAACATATGTCTTCGCCTCTATTTTCTGCTTATCCCCATTTTATTATTTTCTTCTCATAAGTAAATAATACTCCTCACTATCTATACCCCTTCCTCACTGGGTCCTCACTAAGCTTTGGGTGACGAGGGGATTATGATCTTCGCTCCGTATTGGCGGATCTCTTTCCTCTCACCGTACGTACCGACAAGGGTATGTCTTGATTATCACTGGCTCCTTTAAACCCAATATTTAACTGCTGAACACACAGCAGTTAAATAAATGGGTGCATCCTTGTGCTTTCTACACAGATAAGGAAATCGAGGCTCTGAATAATTCAGGGAATTGCTTCCAATCAGTCATTTCAACTCCCAAATGGAGAAGCTAAGATTTGAACAGTGATCTTCAGTGTCACAGATCACAGTCATTTTCCAGCCCCTGGCAGCCTTGTTGAGCCTAGAGCTGCATGTGGCCAAGCTCTAGAAACCCAACACACATTTGCCCAACAATTTTTCAGAGCACGCGCTTTCTTCTCTGCAATATCCTTAATGGAATAGCAAAAGGGGCAAACTTGTAAATCTCAGTCTGTGGAGTCCTTTTGAACCCCAACCACTGACATTCAAGCGGTTAGGCAATTATTGCTGCTGGAAATCCAAAGGCCCGACCCGCATGTTACCAGCACTTCTGTCTTTGGTGAATTTACCACCAGGGACAATAAAAAAGAAAGTAGTGAAGTGGTCAAGAAGCGTCTGATGGCTAAATGTCACAGCAACAGATTTCTACAGCTTAATTTTTGTTTGGGGGTGAAAGGGAATGTTCCTTGGGAAACAGTAGGGAACAGTGGGAAGTCAAGCCGATTTGTGCTCGTAGAGTGTGCTGTCATCAACAAAAGACATTGTCTAGATCAGGCTGAGACAGTATTTTATGGCTGAGCTCTTTTACATCAACTTAGGTTTTCATTTTAACACCTTCATCTCTGGATCATAATAATATGTATTTGAGGGGTGGCGTCTGTGGCTCAAAGGAGTAGGGCGCCAGCCCCATATGCTGGAGGTGGCGAGTTCAAACCCAGCCCTGGCCAAGAACTGCAAAATAATAGTAATAATAATAATAGTATTTTGTATTTTAGTATTTTGTAGGGATGAGATACGTTTTTCACGGCTTAACACACAGCAATTATCTCCTTTGATGTTCATGTATACTCGGGTAGGCAGAGGAAAGTATCATTTTCCCCATTCTCCAGATGATGTCATTAAAAAGGACAAAAAAGCAACAAGACTCCTGCAAGGTCCTACAGACTCTGAGTGAGTCGGAATGAGAGCTCATCCCTGACTTGCAGCTCAGGGATGCTTTTCTTTTTTTTGCAGTTTTTGGCTAGGGTTGGGTTTGAACCCACCACCTCTGGTATATGGGGCCCGTGCCCTTCACAGCATTTTCTTAGTTATTGTGTTAAGACATTTATATTCTACACCTAGTAAATTTCACATGTACCCTTGTAAGATGCACTGTAGGTGTGGTCCCACCACTTACCCTCCCTCCACCCATCCTCCCCCCTCCCAACCCCTCCCTTTCCCTTTTCCCCATATTCTTGGGCTATCACTGGGTTATAGCTATAGATTTTTAAAAATACAAAACCAAAACACAGTGCTGAGCCTACCTGGGGATTGGTCTCCCAATCTGATTAGCAACCCCAAAAGGATATTTATACTTACTTTGCAGCCCAGACTTAACTGTATTTACCTTGTTCAGAGCTAGAACATGTAAACCTCACAGGCTGCTGACATGTAGGTCTGCCGGGAAATCACCATGAACTCACGGAGGACTGATTAGTACCACTTCCTATTTATTTGGTAACTGTAACATTCTGACCACATCATCTAAAATCATTCCAAAGAACATCATTTTCTGGCCTTTTGTACTTAAATTAGGAGGGGAGGAGGCTTCTTAGATAAATGTCTAGTTTGTCTGAGTATCTACAATTCATAGTCAAAAAGACGCCACAATATGCTTGTGAATTTTAAAACATCTAAATGCACCAGCTATGAAATACAGCAAGTAGCTCACCTTTGTGACAAAGCAGGGGTTCTATTTGGACTCCTTTGCTCCTTTTAAAATAGGACAGTGCACGCTAACAGAACCCTTACCTTTGTTACCAGGCTTTCAATAGGTTCTTTGGGGGGTTTGTGGGGGAAGGAAGTAAAGTTAAGGTTAGAAATCTTGACCTGAAAATAAACAGCAGTGTCCCTGGGGAGAAAACGCTGAAACATGAAGTGCACTCAGCAGATGTTGTAAAGTGAGGGAGCAGCCACTTGATAAAGTGTCTAGAA
This sequence comes from Otolemur garnettii, assembly GCF_000181295.1. Lineage (NCBI taxonomy): Eukaryota > Metazoa > Chordata > Mammalia > Primates > Galagidae > Otolemur > Otolemur garnettii. The sequence continues at coordinate 11,454,753 of NW_003852405.1, forward strand.
GGCTCCTTTGATCTCCCACCCCAGCCCCCAGCATAGGTACCTTGGTACTTAGCATTTCAAGGTACATTTTTGTTACTAAGTCTTCCCTTTCCTCCGGCCGGGAAATGCCTTAAAGGAACCAATATAAAATCCAGAGGAAAGATCCTGGATTTTAAGGTTGGACAGCTCCAGATCTGAAACGTGTTTGCCACTCTACAGGCTGAGGCATCTTTAGCAATTTATTTAACCTCTCTGTGTTCAAGTTCCTCATCTTTCAAAATTATTTCAAAGGTAGGGGTAGGAGCGTGCCGTGCTGAAGGTGCCTGGTGAAAGTTCATTTCCTACTTTCCTGTATCCCCCCAATACTTCGTTCCCCGAGGCTGCTGCCCTGATTCAGAGGGAAAGAAGAATGCTATTCGGGTGTCCACAAGAGTCAAGCAGCAATTCTAACCCAAAGAGGAGGCCCTAATTAGATTAATTTGCAGATATGAATGTAGGCCATTCTGTTGAGATGGTCAATTAATTCAAAAGAAGATCTTCCTTTGCAGAAAGACAGAACCCTACCAGAAAACAAATCCCCTTTCATGTTGTTCTTAGCCAAGAGCAGATGTCTGGCAATATGAAAACATAGTGGTTATTTTCACAAATGAGATCTTTCTTTCTGCAGGCAGCATCGCAAAGCTAACTCTGGCTCCTGTCTGAGGCTGAAGATTGCTATCTGTGCGGTGTTTACAGCAGTAGTCCAGCAGCTGCCTGAAAAGGTACCCTGACCTCTTTAAGTGCATGAAGGATCTTCAATGTGTGGTTGTACAGGTTCAGAATTCATTGCTCTTAAACAACCAGCAGGTTCCCAAACTGGACTCCCTTAGGGAGTTCAATTAGCCTCTAGTTATTTGCATATTGGTGATTTCTTTTTTTTTTTTCCTCCCTGCCCCACTTTTTTTTTAACCCGTTAGCCTTATTCTGCTAGTGTGAACCTTATTATATACTGAATTTGGCAAACTATTTTTCCTTCTAATATTTCACATTAGTATTTATTTGGGAAAAGCTCCAGTTTAGCTATGCCCACTTGTTACTTGTGATAGGATAGCAAAAGGCCTAGCTAACATTAATTAGATAATAACTTCAAGTACTTTGTGAGTATGTATTATTCCGTATTGCCTTTCTCACTGTTTTGTAGTCCACATTCCCTATGACCATGGCAAGAATACACAGTTCAAAAGCACCAGCCCTGATTCACCACTTAGGGTGTGGCTCAAGCAAGTTGATCAGCCTTCTCCTTAGAGATGCCTGTCACTGCTGGGGACACGATGCAACTTTGTTCTTCTATTCTTTCCCTGTTGGGCCCGTCCTTTGGCACAGTTTGGTCTGTTTAAAGAAGCAAAATAGACATTAAAGAAACTAGGGAGCTCATATTATATAGACTTAATAGAAATATCCAGATAATTTAAGCCAAAAAGCTAAGTAACTGTGGAGTAACTCAGTCTTTACCCCCTGCACATGCTGTATTTCTGTTCCGTACCCTCCAGTTACAAAGCTTGACTTCTCAGAGTCTCACCATTCTATGTCCCATCCTAGCCCCCACCTCCCCAGTATTCCACTGCCTATTTTTTCTACTTCTAGGCATGAAGCTATGAAATACGGTAATATTTTATACACTATATGGGTTTCATCTTCAAAACTTTGAAAACTGAAAACAGACTCCAGAGGTGAACTGAAAGTAGAGTTTGCTGGTGTCTAAAGATATCTTCCCTGTCTCTCATAAAACGTTCACTTCATTTTTTCATCCTGCCCCAAAGCCTAGCATTCATTCGTTCAACAAATAATATTGAAAGCTTATCATATATCAGGCCCTAGGTAAGGTGCTTTTATGGCTTCACAGATGAAAATGACTTGGAATAACAAGCATCTTTTTTTAAAGGATGCAAACATTGGATCCCTGGCAGGGATAAACTAGTTTCCAGTTATTTAAACGATTAGTGTGAATTAATTTTATCAAACACTTTCTTCTATTCCCCAGCTTAGATCAGTAGAACTGGTCTGAATTTTGATTATGAAAAGGAAAGGTGAATTAGAAATGTGGAAAACTCAGAAAGGGAAGCTTGGATTGGGACTGAGAGAAATAGAAGAATACAGGGTCAACAGGTGTCTGGGCACAAAGAGACAGGTGCAAAAAGAGAGAATACCAAAGTCAAAATGGCTATTTTTCGCAAGTAAATGTCACTGGGTATATTTCAGGTTTTTAACAGGATGTTACAGGATACAGATACACAGTAAAAAGGTTACTATTGTGAAGCAAATGAACATACCCATCATCTCAGTTCCCCAATATATATATATATTTTATTTTTGCGGCAAGAGCGGATATCATTTCCTGATTTAACATGAATCTCCAATACAATACAACTTTGTTCCTATAACCCTCATGTTGTACACTAGTACAACTACTCTCTAGACTAGTTCATTTTGCATATTCCGTATTCCTACATTGTGTATATATGCTCTGATCTAAAAATAGTTATTTTAATATTTTTTCCAACTCAGTCTAAGAAAGAAAAAGCCAAAAAAAAATCTCTCTCTTCTCTTACCAATACCATATGCCCCTCTGATCTGAGGACTCAGATAATAGCATAGTATTTTGAGGGACATAACTGAGTTCTTCTAGAGCAAGCCTGGTACCTGGTCATGGTTTAATTCATTCATCATTCATTATTCACTCATCACTTATTATTGTGAATGACTTCTATGGATTGAATGGATCGCCCAAAGTTGATGTGTTAGAAACCTAATTTCCAATGCAACAGTGTTGGGGGATGTGGGTCTCATAACAGGAGATTAGGTCATGAGGGTTCTGCCCACATGAATAGATTAATGTCATTATTGAGGAAATGGGTGAGTTATGGAGAGAACAGGCTTGTTATAAAGGCAAGTTTGGCGCACCCTTCCCTCTCTTACCCTTCTGCTTTCTGCTATAAGATGATGCAATAGAAAGGCCCTTGCCAGATGCGTCTTTTTTTCTTCTCTTTTTTCTTTTCTTTTTTTTTTTTTTTTTTTTGGATACAGAATCTCACATTGTCACCCTCCATAGAGTGTTGTGGCATCACAGCTCATAGCAACCTCAAACTCTTGGGTTCAAGTGATTCTCTTGCCTTAGCTTCTCAAGTAGCTGGGACTACAGGTGCCAGCCACAATACCTGGCTATTTTTAAAGACAGGGTCTTGCTCTTGCTCAGGCTGGTCTTGAACTCACGAGCTCAAACAATCCACCCACATCGGCCTTGCGGAGTGCTAGGATTACCGGCATGAGCCATCATGTCCAGCCCCAGATGCAGCATCTTGACCATGGATTTCATAGCCCTCAGAACTGTAAGAAATAAATCTCTGTTCTTTATAAATTACTCAGTCTCACTTCTCTTACAGCAGCACAAAATAGACTAAAACAACCATTTAAAATACTCTCTAAGAGAATACCTTCCCAGTTCCAAATAAACATGTATGCATATATATTATAATAGAATCCAATCTACTTGCTAGGTAGGGAATTTTTGAAAATCCATTAATATTTAAATTTTCACCCCTCTGTTCCCTAGCTTATGAGTGTATCAAGGCAAGATCAACAAGAAGGGTATAAAAAACAATTAGTTCATTACTTAGGGGCCTTTATACAGATCATTAACCCTAAATTCATATGCACAAGTTGAGTCAATAATGCCTGTCAGTGAAGCATAATCCTTCTCATTTCTAAATATTACTGTTTTGTGAATATTTACTTCAGTAACAGGATTTTAAATAGGAAGTTTCACTTTAGACACCGAAGTACCATAAATGTAACCCCTTTGGATACATTCCAGAGGGGCTGCCAGGCCATGCTAGAAAAAAATTTTTTATAATGCCTGAAAGTGGTTACATGACTTTTAAAAGCTCTCACCTCTACCAAGAGGTGTGAAAGAGTCACGTTTTTGAAGACCAGAGGAGGATTTGTGGGGAAGGCCATTCTCTGGAGTCAGCCTTCAGTGTGCCGTGAGTAGGTGGGGTGAACGTGCCTTCCTTTCAGCTCAGACATAGAAAGAGAGGCTAAAATCTATGCCCAGACATGTACCACTTGGAGTTTGCGGGGTACAGCGGACTGGTATCTGACACACACCAGAATCTAAAGGAAAATGGCTCTGCTGTCAATCTGAGGTGGCAGGCAGGGGAGAGATCAGCTTCAGCCTGGGCCAGCTGGTGTGGCCACATTCTGCTGTCTGTGAGACCAGGATTCACGACTCTGGCCCAGGGAAGAGCTAGCCTGCAGCCTGTGAACATTTAGCTAAAGAGGCCTGTTGGGTGGGGCAAGGTATCCCCAAGTAGGGTAGATTTACCTGGGGCTGATGAGGAAACCTCCAGGCAGAGGAAAATGAATCTTCTGAGTTCCCAATTACCCTCCCCTTGGGACATGGGATCAGTGGGCCCCAGCAAGGATCTCTAACAAACACAGAAGAACCAGATGGAAACCTCCACTGCCACCTTACAGCAGAGCCGTCCAAGTAAGACCTCCACAGCTTCTTCCTCACCCTCCCTTCCAGAACTTCAACCCTGGTAGTGGCCTATATAACAAGTAGCCATGGAGGTGGGGAAGAGGCAAGACAGAGAAGTTAACGTGCTGCTCTATGTGCAGCCCCAGGTGGGGACAAGGAGTTCCTCTTAGCAGTGAAGGAAATTGCACGTTTTGACTATTACATGGGGCTCTAGGCATTTCTAATTATTCAGTGGAGACTGCGCTTGTGAGTTAAAACGGCTGTAGGGCTTTTTATTACCTAAGAGTGAGCAGAACTTTGGGCCACATGAGTATTTTTTTCCAGGGTCACTTCTCCCCACTGAATAAATTTTATTAGAATAGTGGGAGACAAAATAAAGTTGCTTTTGATTACCTCCCATGAGTCTTGCTCATTGAACATACCAGTTAGACTTACTTATTAAGATAGAGAGATTGCTTGAGGGAATACACGATGATTCTTCCCAACAAATTATAAACAGACTCTAATTCATAAATTTGCTAATGGCTCCTTCCTGCTAGACATTAACAGAGAAAAAAAAATCTCTGTTTGGTCATTAGCTTTAATTTAGATATAGCCTTAGAGTTACAAGGAACATCTTGAGGACAAGCAAATGGCTCTAGACTTTATTAAAACCACACTCCAATGAAACACTCTTGAAGCAGTGCCCTTTAGAAATGATCACTAGAAAGATATAAAATGCAGTGGTTTAAAAAATTTGTCCAAGCCTGGCTGTCCATTGTTTTCCCGGTTCCTTTGCACGATCTGCCTCTTTTTCCTGCTTATCAGTATCATAAATAAATCTTCACATTACAGGGTCCAATATAGTGGCCCTAAGAGCTTATCTTTTATTTTCGGACGGTCATCTCCACCATGCTGCCCCCACGAGGACTTACGAAGCACATATTCTTAGACGTCTAGTATAGACCAGGCTCTAGGCAGTGATTCCAGGCAGACCAGACACAGCCTTCCCAGGATTACCAAGATAGAAATGGAGCTAGATAATTAAACAAGAAATTGCCAGTAAAGACCAAAGAAATATAGTGTGGAAGCAGAGAAGCAGAGATGATTAACTCCACTTGGAGAGGTCAGGGACGCTGTCTCAGAAGAGGGGACAATTTGATTTGAGTCCTGACAAGTGATTAAGGGCTCACGAGGCAAAGAGCAGGAGGAGCAGCATCTCAGGTGTTGCCTGAGTGGGGAACAGTGAGAAGGAGCACAGGTCGTCTGGGGACTGGGTAGAATTTAGAAAGTGATGAGGGCAGGAGATGAGTTTTGGCAAGGTTTGGTTATGATAAGTATTAGAGAGAAGACCTTTATGGTGTCTCTTGTTGAATAGATTCTCCGTCCTGCAAGTGAAAAGAAATCACTGATGAATTTTCAAGCTGTTCGACACCTGAGTGGAAGAAAGCAGAAACCGAATGCAGGAAGTTGTGACGATGTCCCAGACACGGACAACACCCAGCTCTTCCTGAATTAACAGAGAATGCAAATGGTATCAAAGTCATTGGACATTTTAGGGAAACGACACAATAGCATCCACCTCAAATCTAACTCAGGGAATATTCTTCCAGCCTCTGACTAAAATGCAAAAGAAGAAAATAAGGGCATCATAGCTTTATGTGGAAGAACAAATTCTTAAAAGGTAAAACTGTGTTACTCTCTGTCGTTCTCAATCCACAGAGACAAATATAAAACCAGAAACATAATATTGCTAGTGACCTTGTGCATGGATGACAATCTGCTAAGATGGTTTTTTATTATGTTATTTCTTTTTATCATGTTTCCTTCAGTTTTGGGGTCTCTCCCCATACCTCTTGCTTGTTGGTATTGCGAACTGTACTTTGTTGTTTCATTTATGTCAATTCTTGTCAATAAAGCCGACATTATACTCTACCCCGAGTTACTAATTTACTGTTCCTTTCCACACTTTCCTCTAAGACCAAAGAATGTGGTTTTAAAGACTAAAGGTACTATTTTTAATTCCATCCTGAAACTCTTGAGAAGCTGGCAACAAAAAAAACTCACAAATGTTTGAGTTTTGTAAAATTGTCACTGAGTTTAAAGAATATATAAAATTTAAAATAAGAGGGTGGTGCCTGTGGCTCAAGGAGTAGGATGCCGGCCCCATATGCCAGAGGTAGCAGGTTCAAACCTAGCCCTGGCCAAAAACTGCAAAAAAAAAAAAAGGAAATTTAAAACAAGAATATGATAAACTGTATTTGTATTATATTATTGGTATCATGAATTAATGGGGATGTTTGTAGTCTTATTATATGACATGTTTAAAGGATATGTTACCCTTGATAGATTTTTCAATAATAATCTATCATTATTTATAATTATTTTGATCAAATAATGTATATAAATCAGAAGCAGTTTATTTTATTTTATTTATAGCCTTTCAAGGTCCATTTTGTGTTGTCATATATAATAACTGGCAATCTGCAAAGAACAGAATTTTTTTCCTACAGTCCTGTTGGCCAGGAAGTCCAAGAAGCATGGCACTGGGATCTGGAAAGGGCCTCCGTGCAACACGATCCCGGGTGAAAGGACAGGATGGGAATAGGGAGCCATGGGGAACTGAACTCACATTTGTAACATGCTCACGCTCTAGCTAACTAAACCTACATCTGGGAAAACATTAATACGTCTGTGAGGACACAACCCTTACGACCTGATCATCTCTTCTCAGGCTCCACCTCCCAGCACTGTTACATGGAGGATTAGGTTTCCAACACATGAACTTTGAGAGACACACGGCATAGTGTACACTTTTGATTATAGCTTATCTCTTGAGTATAGTATTTTATTTCTACTTGTAGACACACTTTGCCTATTCTAGCACATTGTAGTCACGATGACTTGCTGAATCTTTCTCCCTCAAAAGACTATAGACATCGGGAGGCCACGGGTCACATCTATCTCAGGCAGCTTTTTACTTCCATACCTAGATGAATCCCTAATGAAAGACAGGAGTTCAATCAATAGTTGGTCAATGATATTTGAACCTGGAATATGCTGTTATCCATTGTACAAGCTTAAGCAAGTTAACCTGAACACCGGTTTCATTAGTTGTAAAATAGGAATAATAATATGAAGATCATAGAATGGCAGATTAAATTACATACCCGCATACAGAATATAGTTTAGGACTAAAAATTCTCATCTAATCTATCTGTTCTTCTGCAGCCACAAAGTAGAGAAATAGTTTAAAAGTGCAGGAAGATGAGAGGATGAAGAAAAGGGTTAGACACTTCTGTTGAGTGTAGCTTGACATTAGTCTTTGTTCCATGGTGAGCAGGTATTTGCAAACCTACCCCAAAGGCCGAGGAAGCTGAGAGGATTAAAAAAAAGAGGCTGGCAATTCCAGTTTCTCAGAAAGAAAGCTTTCATAGGAATGTATGAACAGAAACTTCCAGATGGTGGATCCCCGTGGATCCCCACACCCACTCTCCAGAAAGCACCCTTTCTATAGCAAGCTTTTAAGATAAAGACAGTGCAGCTGATCACATCTCAGACTTTCTTGTGACCACTTGGGAGGTTAGGTAAGCATCTTTGTGAGGGTTATCTCTGCCCCCGGCATTATTTAAAGACCTTACTGCAGATCACCTGGTATGCTGGGGTCACACATCCGTCATCATGGTGACTTAAAGAGGGTGTCGCTTTCAGCACACAACAGGTTACAGACTTAAACATGAGAATGGAAATTAAAAGGGAATTGAGAACCAGGTGTCCCCTCACTGCTAGGCCTTTACCCACACCAGCGATTCTCTCCCTCTCTTTACATCATCAATATTCCCCCTTATCTATGATTCACATCACCATAGAAACCTAGTAACATTTTCCCATTGACTTTCCATTGACTTTCCATCCCATTCTAGCTACCGTTCCATATATTTCCTCCCCTTTCAAAACATAAAATTTCTATAAAAGAAATTATATTTATTTAAATGTCTCCTTTGCCAAATCTGATCATCCATTTCCTGAGCTCATCTTAGCAACCTACTAGCAGCATATGAAGCAATTGATCCCCTTCTTTCCTCTCTGTTTTAAAAAATGTGATTCAAATATTAAAATATTTTTAAAATGTGTATATATCCATACACATGTGCACAATTGTGGATATTATCATTCCTGCTTCCCTTCATGCTAGATAACGTGTCATACTGTATATATTTTTGCCTGACGATACACATGCATATCTTTTCACACCAGTTCTATAAAGAACTTCTTTTTTTCTGGATCTGCCTAACATTCCATCATATGAATGCACTATACTTCACATATCCAGTCCCCTACAGATGAACACTGGTTACTTCCAATCTTATGCTACTAAATATTCATTGAATAATAACATTCCCACATAAGTTCATATTACTGCCATTACATAGATAGGAGGAGTTCCTAGAAGTGGACTACTGGTTATAAGGTAAATGCATTCCTCAAATATACATGAAAAATAATAGGTTTTTTTTTCCTCTCTCTTATATAAGTTGTTCCATCCTTATTGAAAATGTTTCTTCACTAGGCTTCCAGAAGACAATTCTCTCTTGAAACTTTTCTTCTCTTTCTATTTTCCTGATATCTTTCTATGGCCCAACCTATAAGTTCTGGCATATCCCACAGCCCAGCCTTTGGACTTCTTTTCCTCTCTAACCTACCCAATCCATAGCTGAGCATTCAGGTTCAAGAACATGAAAACTATCCACATGCTGACAACTTTCAAATTTGATTATCTAGCTAGGGCTTCTCTCTTGAATTCTGTATTCACGTGTCCAGTGTCCACAGGATACCTCGGGATTAATACCTACTACATAGATCTGATAGGAAGTGTTCAAAATCAAATTCTGATTTTCTTTCCATAGCCAAACTCACATGTCACGAAGTGACAAGGCCATTCTTTTTCAAGCCAAAACTATTGGACTCGTCTTCACTTCTCCTCTCTCTCAAAAGTTCTATTCACTCTCTTTCAGCCAATCCTTTTGGCCTTGATTTTTAAAATAAATAGAAAATGTAAACGCTTTACTTCTTTGTATGACAGCACTGTAAACTACCACCATTTCTGGTCTGATTTCTACAGAGGCCTTTTCAAGGTCTCCCTGTTTCCACCATTGCTGACCCAGAATATATTCTCCGCATATCGGCTAAATGAAGTTTCTAAAACTTAAAGCAAGTTCAATCTCCTCTCTGCTCAAATCCCTGAATTGATTCCCATCTCACTCAGGGAAAAAGCCAAATTTTTTCACTGGTATACAGGGCTGTAAATGATGGGCAAGTCCCTCTCCTCGTTGATCTCTGAGAACATCTCCTCCTATTTTCCTAGTGTACTTGGTTTCTGTCTCGCTGGCTCTTTTCCTGCTCCACAAATCCAGCCTCTCTACTTGCCCTTTTCTGTGCTGTCAGTATTCTCTTTCATCCCCACTCCACTCATCAAGATATCTCGCTCCACCACACTCTGCACTTCTCTACCCAAATATGACTTTATCTGAGACTCTTTCAAAGCAGTCACCCCCTTACTCCCAGTTCTCTCTATACCCTTCATACTTCTTCATTTTTCTGAAATAGATAAGTAAATATGAAGGTGGGCAGGTAGACAGATGGATAGATACAAGCCGTATTGTATGTTTCCCCTATGTAAGCAATCTGTAGTCTGGTAGTCAATTTTGTAGTAACCCTAGAATCCAGAAGAGGCCCTGCCACAGAATATGTGTCCAGTTAATATTTACACAATGAATATTTGTGGAATTCAACTCCTAAAACCTTGCAAAATGATAAATAGTGGCCCCGTTTTATAAACGAGCTAAAGCTTGGCAAAGTTACATAATTAGCCAAAATCACTGTAAGTAAGTGACAGAGGCTGAGATTGAAGTTGGGCCTGGTGTCTCCCAAGCTGGCAAAAAGAACACGGGATAGCTACAGAGAAGTATATTTCAACATTATCTACAGTAGGGAAAACTGAAAACTATGTAATTGCCCTTTATTAAGGGAGTGCTTAAATAAATAAGTGATCTATTAACTTGATTATTACGAATCCATTAAAATGAGAATTATGGAGAATACTTTGCTACATGCAAAATTCTTCTGATGTGTCATTAACATTTGCACCTAGATTATGCTTTACAAACGATTCAGAAATTTTAAAATTTACATATCTTAGTCTAGGGATCACGAATGAATTTCTCCCTTTTATCTGACTACTACGACTATGTTGTGTATACAACTTCTAGACATAGATTAGGAAAAGAGACAACTATTTGTTTAAAATTTCACATCAATAGATTTATATTCAGATAGCATATCCTGCCAACATAAGCTTCTGTGGTGATCTTTTAATTTTTGAAGAAAAGAATAAATGCTGGAATCATCGCATGAACATAACCACACAATTTCATAGTAAAGATTTTTGCAGAAAATATGCAGGAGATATTACCTCGGGATTACTAGACAATTAGCAGCCTTAAAATAATAGGAGGGCATGCACTTTATAAATCCTCAGTAAACAAGCACAATACTATGTAATAACTTCCTTTCATATAGAAACACATTTTTTTCCTTAGAGTTATCATTTAAATTACAGTTAATTTCGCATCATTTTCTTCATTCCTTAATAGGATCCTCTATGAAATGTAATTTGTCCAAGAACACAAAACAGAGCTGCAGTTGCTATTTAACTTAATACTCTGAAGGTTTTTTTTTTTGAAACTAACAAAAAACATTTAGTTATGTGGAAATTAATGATGATATCTCACACAAATCCACAATGTTACACGTAGACTGATCATATTGTTGTTAAAATATAGCAGAGTGCAGATGGTGATAACGAAACTGATATTATCTGACATAAATATACATTTGTCAGACAAATGTGCTATCTCGCACTGTACTCTATGAAATAGAGGGATAAACTACAGGGACTTTTAATCCAATCAGTGATTTTTTTTTTTTTTGGAGGTTATTAATCTCTGGTAGAGATTCAAATAATTCAAATATTTAAACAAGTTTGAAATCAGTGTGCTTACACGTTCCAAAAGGAATCCAACAAAATTGGATACGGTGATAGTTTCCCAGCACTTAGTTTTTAAAACCCACATACACATGCGTCAAACACGTAAAACTCTAGACAAAAATGGATTATGGTCAAATACTACCAATGTGTTTGCCTTCCTTACTCTCTGTCTCCAACAGCAGTGGAATAAGAACAGTGGTGATGAAATGGAGAAAGGACTTAGGTAAAAACTACGGGAAAGACTACTTGAGCACCTTTGCTCCATAAATCAAAATAAATGTGATCCTAGGAAAAAGAGGCTTTCTCAAATCCCCAAAACCATCCCCTCTCCCTGGGTTCACAATACTCTCTTCACGCCTGCAGGGGGCTCTGCAGAGCACATGCCTATCCTTTTTCTCTTACAGTCTTTCCTCCTCCCCGGGTTTATTCTTCCCTCGTCTCCAAGTACGCAAGACTCTTCACTTAAAAGGCAAAAAAAAAAAAAAGAAAAGAAAAGAAAAGAAAAATCATTCTTCTGACCTTTCTAACTCTTCTAACCTGTGACTATATTTCCTCCCCCCAAATTTTCACAGGAATCACTTGCATTTCGTCCTGGAGGATGAAGGTTAGTGGATGGAGCAGGATGGCATTAATCCATTAATGAATTGATTAATTCATTTAACACTGGTCAAGGTTGTGGTATTTTATTCATTGAGCAGCCTACCAAACCTCTTCCTGACTTGCTTCTTTTAAGAACTCAGCCATTTCGCAGTTTCTCACTGAGCTTCCATTAAATCTCAATGCCCTTTCCTCATTTCTCAACTCTCCAACAAAGCCCACTTCCCTTTTATTGAACATAAAGGCTCCTTCGGGAGCTCTCATTTGAGGTGACTCATGTTAGGCTTCTTTCAATAGCTTTATCTACCTGCAGGTGAGTGCTACAAGCCCCTCCCCCCCTCAGCAGTGCTTTTCTGGAGAATTCTTCCAGTGTCCTATCTTCTCATTCCTCACTCACTCTACAATAAGGTGATGAGACGTCCCGCTTTTGGTGGGACAGTCCTGAGTTTTAACAATTTGTCCCTCATTCCATGGCGTTTTTAAAAAGTCCCAATTTTTGGTAAGAATGCAGGACAAGCTAGGGAAGGGTGGGACAACGGGAAGGGAATATATGGCTGCTGAAAAGGTTAATGTAACTCCATTTGGGAATGAAGAGGTTAATGTAACTTCATTTGGAAATGAAAAGGCTAATGTAAACTCCCTAGTCTCCTCTTGGGCAAGGTCACCCAGGTGGACCGGTGCCATACTTTGAGCCACAGGCGCTGCCTTATACATAATTTTTTTTAATGTATTATATTTGTAAATTGTACTTACGTTGAAATTAAAAATATATATATCACAATACTACTTTTGTGTTCTATGAAAATTTTTGTTGCTCCATATAGACCAAATTTTTAATTAAGAACCACCTCCCCACTCCCCCACCCCACCCCACCCCCGTCAATGGTGTCCCACTTTACTAATGTTAAAATCTGGTCACCTTACTCTACAAACACTTAGAGAGCGTTTGCTGTATGCATGCCACTGTTCTAGGCACTGAGTTCACAAGCATGAACAAGTCACTGTTCTTCCCTTTAGGGAGCTGAGAACTGAGTTCGGAAAAAGCTATCCATCCCCCCCCAAAAAAAATCACAACTACAACAACCAAAAAAAAATTATTAAGGTATAACTAAGACAATAAACTCAGCAGAGGAGAGGAATCCTTCTAGGTAAGGGGACAGCCGAGTCATAACTGAGTAAGTGATGGTCAGACGTCTATGCATAGATATACAAACATATTTAATGTGTGATATGTGATTATATAATATGTAATGTTGTATGTGTGTGTGTAAGGGCAGTTCAGAAAGCAGAAGCAATATGTAAAAAGTAAAACATAAAAAGATGTAAAAAGAAGTGAGGGCCTAACAGGAAAATTCCTAAATCATTTTGTAGTTTTTGGTCAGGGCTGGGTTTGAACCCACCACCTCCAGTATATGGGGCTGGCGCCCTACTTCTTTGAGCTACAGATTTCTTAAATAAACAAAGGTTTTCAGTGTTCCCTAAGAGTCCACTTGACTGCATTTTTTCAACATTAAATTCGACATACCTAAAACCAACTCCCCTCTTCTCCTTCACTGTTTCTTCAACACTAGAGTGGAGCTCTCTGGGACACTACATTTGCAAAACACGTACTCAGATTCAGTCATTCTTAGAAAAAACACACTTTGGCCATTCCAATTCTATTGTTAACATTTAAGTTCTGGGTAGGTACGGGGTAGTAGAGCGGGGGAGGAGGGTATTTAGTGGGACCTCATCTAATGTGCATGATGCAATGGTACATTTCAAGACTATTAAGAGTAGAGTGTATAGCCGGGCATTGTGGTGGGCGCCTGTAGTCCCAGCTCCTCGGGAGGCTGAGGCAAGAAAATCATCTAAGCCCAAGAGCTGGAGGTTGCTCTGAGCTGTGAGGCCATCACAATCTACTGAGGGTGACAAAGTGAGACTCTGTCTCTAAAAAACTAAAATAAAGTGACACCAGTCTGGGCACGGTGGTTCGTGCCTTAAAAAAAAAAAAAAAGAATAGAGTATAAATGTCTAACCACAACAAATAAGTAAGTGAGGAGACGGTTATGTTAATCAGTTAGAGGTAAGCATTCCACATTGTCTATCAAATCAGCACATTGCACCCCATAAATGCATTAGTGTACACAGGTATTATTTAATAAAGGAAGGAAAAAAATAAAAACAAATAAAAAAGCACAAATCTTAGTTTTCTTCCCCATCAGTGAGTGTAATCAGTCTGGGAAGAGCTCGGGAATCGGGTATTTTTTAAAGATCACCAGGTAATTGTAACATGCTGCCACCTGTCTATGTTCTTATCACTACAAACTCCACCTAATATGTTACTAATATGTTTCAACAGAAAAATGACAAATTAATCTTTAAGAAACACTACTTCCATCACATTTCTCAACCTAGAATTTTGAATGCTTTCTTGTAACCTATCAAATCTGGTACCACTGGAACTCTGACACTTGATCGCTGAGATTCAAAATTCTACAAAATTCTCCTGCCTTCCTTCACTCATCAATCATGTTAATTAGCCATTACTCAACACCTAAGTGTTAGGCTCAGAGAACTGGTAGACCTTAACCGGTTGCCCACAGTCTTTATTGCGCCAAAACCAGACAGCCACTATACTAGATAAGCACGTGCAATTAAGAGTGATCAGGTTAAGGAGCAGTGCCAGGCTCTAAATCTAAAGAAATCTCTAAAGAAGCAAGAGCAGCTAGCTAAGTGTAGCTGTCAGCGAAAGTCTCTCAGAGTATGGAACTTTAAATTGAAACATCATCAAAAATTTCTCAGATAAAATGGAGATAGAAAGGGGAAAATCCGAAAAGGTAGGCCAGCATAACCAGCCTATGATGGTGAAGTGAGAGAAATCCTACCACTTTTGAAATGTGGGGATAGCTTCATTTTATAAGGAGGGTAATTGGTAAGAGCTGTTAAGCGTGAGGGAGGCCAGAACACACGTACCCCTGAAACTCATGCTCAGGAGTCTGGACTTAATCCACAAGGAGATGGAAAATCATTGAGGACCTTTATGTGGGGGCCATTTGAAGATCTGTGGGTTTGGCAGTAATGTAAGGGATAGATGAAGGGAGGGGAAACTCAAGTCAGGGACGACTTCTGAGAGGCTGTGGCAGTAGTAAGGGGAAGGATGGAGGCCTGATGGTCTGGATCGAGGAAAAGTAGGCGGATCTGAGTAGTTTAGATTTCGAGTGAGCAGTACTTGGGGACACAGTCACTAGAAGGAATAAGTTAATCCCTGGGATGAAGGTCATATTTCTGGTTCTGAAAAGTTGGTGGATAGAAGCACAATTTAGGAAGGCAGCGAATATTGCCAGAGAAACAGTATAGTATTCTTTGTGTTTTAAGGTGGAAAAGAATGATTAATTCACTTTTACAAGTGTTAAGGTTGATGTTTCTGAAAAACTAACAGACTCTGGAATGGATATCAGGAAAGGAATTATCACTGGACGCTGCTGGAAGGAGTTTAGATCCGTAGGCCCCCCAGTCACCAGTGACCCAATAGGGAGGGCAGTTGAGTGTGTGCTAAGCAGTGCTGTGAAGGGAGAAACGGACTGTCAGTGTTGAAAACTCTCAAAATTTAATCAGGGGAGAGAAAGATATTGGTACCATCGAATGAAGAGCTGAGCTTTCAGAGGGTTTGTTTCCCTTTCATCAGTAAATAGGAGTTCTGTTTTAAATTTGAGATGTGGGAGTATGTTTAAATGGGAAGGAAAGCGCCAGCATAGACGGGGAAGCAGAAGATCCTGGAGATACGATAGCCCATGGCTCTGTGTTTATGAGAGGCTGAGTGGGAGGATATATTCTGGAACAGAATCGGAGCCAATTACATTATTTATTTATTTTTATTTATTTATTTATTTTTATTTATTTATTTTGAGACAGAGTATCACTTTGTGGCCCTCAGTAGAGTGCCATGGAGTCAGAGCTCACAGCAACCTCAAACTCTTGGGCTTAAGTGATTGTCTTGCCTCAGCCTCCCAAGTAGCTGGGAACACAGGCGCCCACCAAAACAACCAGGTATTTTTCTTTTTAGAGACAAGGTCTAGCTCTGGCTCAGGCTGGTCTCAAACTTGAGAGCTCAGGCAATCCACTTGCCTCAGCCTCCCAGAGTGCCAGGATTACAGGCAGGAGCCACTGTGCCCAGCTGCCCCAATTACCTTTAAAAAGAAGGCCCCTCTCAACCTTAGTAGGATGGAAAAAATTGACTTAAATAATAGTTAATTCCTGTGAAAATTCTTTTCCCAGGCCAAAAAGCATCAAGAATTTTTTCTATACCTTCTTCTAGTATTTTTATTGTTTCATAGCTTAATTTAAATCTTTTATCCAGCGAGAGACAATTTTTGTAAGTGGTGGGAGGTGTGAGTTCAGTTTCAGATTTCTACATGTGGCTAACCAGTTTTCCCAGCAACCTTTATTAAATAGGGATTCTTTTCCCCAGTGTATACTTTCGTTTGGTTTATCAAAGATCAGACAGTAAAATGGGACTGGTTTCATTTCTGAGATCTCTGTCTGTTCTACAGATCTAAATCTGCATTTTTTGTGCTCGGACCATGCTGTTAGATCACATAGCCTTGTGGTATAACCTGAAGCTCAGTAACACGAAGACTCCAGATTTGTTTTTATTTCTTAAAATTGCATTGGCTATTTGGACTCTTTCCTGGTTCCACAAAAAACGAAGTATTATTTTTTCAAGTTCTTCAAAGTATGATGTCGTGTTTTGTTGGGGATTGCATTAAATCTGCAGATTGCTTTGGGTTGTATGGCCATTTTAACAATGTTAATTCTTCCCAGGCATAAGCACAGTATGTTCTTCAGACCCACATGGTAATTGCAGCAGCACCAAAAATAAATAAATGGGACATGATCAAGTTAAAAAGCTTTTGCACAGCCAAGGTACAACAGCTAGAGCAAACAGACAGCCTTCAAAGTGGGAGAAGATACTTACACGTGCTATGAATCTGACAAAGGGCTGACAACTAGAAGCTACAGAGAACTCAAATTAATCAAGAAGGAAAGAGCAGACAAACTCATTTATGAGTGAGCAAAAGACTTGAACAGAAACTTCTCAAAGATGCCAGATGAATGGCCAACAAGCAGATGAAAGAAAATGCTCATCATCCTAATCATCAGAGAAATGCAAATCAACACCACTCTGAGACATCACCTAACCCCAGTGAGAATAGTCCACATCACAAAATCCCACAGCTGCAGATGTGGATGTGGATGTGGAGAGAAGGGAACACTTTTTCCACCGCTGGTGGGATTGCAAACTAATACAGCCTCTATGGAAAGAAGTACAGAGAATCCTCAAAGGGCTAAAAGTAGACCTTCCATTTGATCCTAATCTCATTATTGGGTATCTATCTCAAAGAAATTTAAAAACATCATTTTATCACAAGCACATTTGCACTAGAATATTTACTGCAGTTCAATTCCTAATTACCAAGACACAGAAGTAGCTCAAGTGCCCAACAACCCAAGAATGGATTAATAAACTGTGGTATATGTATACCGTGGAATACTATTTAGCCATAAAGAGATGGAGACTCTACATGGCTTGTGTTTACCTGGATGAAGCTGAAGCACATTCTTCTTAATAAAGTATTATAAGAATAGAAAAGCAAGTGTCCCATGTACTCAGTAATATGAAACCAACAGGGAAACAACTACACATCCAATGAGAGAAAATCACAAATATATTAAAATGAAGGGACGGGGGAAGAGGGAGATGGAGGAAGGAGAGGGACAGGGATTGGCCAGCTCTCACCAGATGCATACAGTGTAAGGGTCTACAGCCACCCCCTGGGCCAAGGGGCTCAACTACAACTTGAACTTTACCTTAGAAATGCAAACAATATAGCCTAATCTTTTGTGCCCTCACAATGAATCTGAAATAAAAAAAAATAATAGCTTATTCCAGTATAATTTTTACTGTTCCAGAAAACATTAAACACAATACATTTTCAAAAAAAAAAACTTATGAACAATGAAAAGTATTCATACTAAAACATGAAAAAAATCAAAAGCATCCACATTTCAATTGTATATACCAGTGCAAATACAGTAAGTGGGATGATGCTAAAAACTGGGGTCAAGGCTCAAGCAGCTAAGGTGCCAGCCTCATACACCTAAGGTGGCAGGTTCGAATCCAGCCCGGACCTGCCAAGCAGCAATAATGGCTGCAACCAAAAAGTAGCCGGGCATTGTGGCGGG
>NW_003852405.1:11473116-11655118 GCF_000181295.1 Otolemur garnettii
AAAAAAAAAAAAAAGATCATACTGACAGAAAATCAACAAAGAAACATTTAAACGATATCCCAGAACAAATGGACTTAATAGGCATCTTCTCAACAGCACATGGAACATTCTCAAGAACAGGTCATATATTAGGTTACAAAACAAATCATACCAAATATAGGCTAGGCGCTCTTAGCACAGTGGTTACGGCACCAGCCACATACATCAAGGCTGGCAGGTTCAAACCTGGCCTGGGCCTGCTAAACAATGACAACTGCAAAAAAAAAAAAAAAAAAAAAAAAAAAACAACTGGGGTCAAGAGGGCCTTAAAATTACAGGACAACACAAGGAAAATTGTCAGATCTATTCATCTATTTGCCTAATTGATAGACAGAAAAAGAAAATCAGAGAGTCATTCCATAGATCCCAAAGGACATTCGACAACATTAAACATCCATTTTAGATTTTTTTAAATCGTCACCAAAATCAGAATATATAGCTACTGCCTTAATGTTTAGTGTGTGTGTGTGTCAACGTGCAGAGTACATATGCGTGTGTGTGTATAAGTCTATGTAAATGTGTACGTAATCCATATGTATGTGTATGGCTATCCCACAGAGAACTTTCTCTCCCAAAATAATACATGTGCACATATATAAAATGCTATTTTTTGAATTAGGAATGCAGGGATAACATTTGTTTTTATCACATATATTTGCACAAAGAAACACTGGAAGGGTATCCACACAAAGTAGCTAAGAGGAACTGGGGTGGATGAGAAGCAAAAGATTGTGATTTTGATTTCAAAATGTGTGACTGAGTTGCCAATTCACAGAGAAATAACAATGTCGAAAACTATTCACGGGCACGTATTGGTGCATGTACCTGTGCCTCACTTTCAGATAACTGGAAAAGGTGGCCATTTTCGGCAGTGAACGAGTTCTAAGCCTGGCTCCTCTACAATTAGCTGTGTTACATTGCCTCGAGTTTTTATTCTTCATTCCATTCCAATTCCATTCCTGAATGACTGTTGTATCTTTCAGGATGATCATGATAATGACATCTTAACATTTTAGATAAATTGTAAGTCAAGATAAAGTTTGGTGTCTTAGAGTGATTGGAATTAGAGAAAAAAGAAGAAGGAAGACCTGAGGCAGGGGAAGAACATCTGAGAAAGCTGGTGTGATCGGTGGGAGAGGATTGGAAAGGGGAGAGTAGGTTCTCTGAAGTGCTGAGAGTTCTACTAAAGTTGGTGATGACGAATCTGCACGGTTGGGAGGACTGGTCCCTGTGCTGAGATGGGTTCATTCACTGCTGACTTGCTAGTCAGAGAAACAAAGGAACTGTAATAGAAGAAGGGGGGGCCGGGTGCAGCCGCTCACGCCCATCATCCCAACACTCTTGGAGGCCGAGGCTACTTGAAGTCAGAAGTTCGAGACCACGGTGAGCAAGAGTGAGACCATGTCTCTACTGAGAAGAGAAAAAAGAAAGAAAGAAAATACTGAGGCAAGGGGATCGCTTGAACCCAGGAGTTTGAGGTTGCTGTGAGCTATGACATCACAGTACTTTACCCAGGCAACTCAAAAAAAAAAAAAAAAAAACATCAGAAGCCCGTATAGGATTTGATCAGAGACTAATTCAAACTCTGGACCTGGGAGTATCAGCCGAATGCTGGTTGTGGAGTAAAAAAAAGAGGAAGAAGTGGTGGAGGGGAAGAAAGCAGAGGGCCAACAGGGGCGCTGTGCGGATGAGCCGGAAATTAAAGATTAGGATGAAGAACAGGCTGGAGAAATCATTCCCAGTAACAGGCCATTCATAGGGAGGTTTCTGTTCTCCAGATTTCTCCACCTTTAACACTGTGTACTCCAAAGTCAGACTTGCTTTCCCTATCTCCGATTTGCTTGCTGCACAAGACTTCCTAGCTTCAGACCCCGGCTTTCCCGCTTCCTACTCGGGTGGTGTTGGGTGAGGTCTATACATTCATGTGCTTCTGTTGTCTCATCTATGAAGGAAAGAAAACAGTGATCTCACCTGCACAAGCTTCTCGTTTTCATTTTGAATTGAAACACAGCTTCAAACAATTAAAATATGGCACGATGCATTCTTATTATGGGTTAGAGGACAAATTCTGATTTCTGAGATAATGTGAAAAAAATGCATCTTAGGTTTGAGGCTTAGTGAATGAGTTTGGTCTTCCACCATAGAACCTACGCCTTCTAAATTAATACTTTAAGCTAGATAAAGATGTAATGTCATAAAATTACAGCCACACTCATTACCAACCCCCGTGTCTCCCAGTAGTTACTCAAAGTCAGAGGAATAAAGTGGCCCAAATTGTATTCATTCCAAAAAGAGGGGCAAAATTATTTTATAGCTTCTTTAGACAATGTGCATTAATAAACTTTTCTAGAGAACAGTTACAATGTGCCCATCCTCAATGCGTTCATTTCAGTTTATTGTACCTGTCTATTTATGACCTTATATGAGCACTGCAGAAAAAATTAGGTTTCGTGATGCTAATCGCCTCAAATCAAAAGATTGTGTGTCATAGCAGAAAGAATATAGATTTGGGTTCAGGTGTTACCTGTATTCTCATGCTACCTCTGTTATTTTCTGTCTGTACGAATTTTGATAAATTTCTAACCTTTCCAAACCACAGATAGCTACTTTGCAAAGTGGGTACACAAGCACCATTTAATTGAATTGTTGTGACTATTAAATGACACATTAACTAAGTTCCTGGACACGTTAGGCTTGAATGTTTGTCCCTAGCCACCTGCCTTGCTTTCTCTCTTGATATCCCTAACATTATACGAAATAACAAGGGAACACTAAGAAAGCTGGACTTACTATAAAATAGCTCCACAATTACTAACATTACTCCCCTCCACACACACACACACACACACACAGGCTCTTTAGTCACTTTCACTTTCTTCAACAGTCTATTAAAAACAGTCTTTTTCTCTTTAGTTTATGATTGATTATCCGGAAAGGGCTGGCAATGCTCTTTGTGAATAGCCCTACATATTGAATTGAGAACAAAATAGCTGAAAACAGTCTGAAACTGTTCTAGTTGGCACACAAATCAATTATAGATCATCATTTAACAGAGACCAAAACACAGACACTCCCAGTCTGTGTTTTGCCACTCCCAATTTTGCCCTCCATCTCTTTATGAGAGAAGATTTTACATGTGCCTGTATGTGTGTGTGTGTATATATATATTTAATATGTGTATATGTATATATGTATGTATATATATGAAGTTATCAACTTATCCCATTGGTTTGTAGTAAAAGAAAAAATCTTTAAAATCTCAATATTGCCATTTCTTTGGAGTCATAAAAGGTACATAGCTATATGAGTTACCTGCTGTAAAACAGAAATTAGATTCCTCTGCGCCGTGGCAAAGTATTATTTTTTATAAATGCAAATGCAAAAGAATGGTAAGAATTTTCAGAGTAATCCCTAATATAGATTTCAAAAAAGAGGGGAGGGATATCAATGCCTCTCCTCTCCGGGTAGACACTTTCTTACCATGTGGCCTTGCTATTCCGTTTATAAAGTGGTAAGATCAATTTCTCCACCCGCTTGCATTTGGATCCATCTTATCAACAGAATGTGACGGGTGTTATGTTATGAGAGTTGCCAGCCTCTGCTCAAAGACCTTGACACTTGCCCTGGCACCTCCTTGGAAACCAAATAACACCATGCAAAGAGGGCTGAGCTCGTCTTCTGGAGAGTTGGTGGGAGGTAGAAGTTTTGCCAACAGCCGGACATGTGAGCTAGGACGTTTTAAATCATTTATTCTGCTCAACATCCACACTACTGCATAAACTTAAGTGACCTCAACTGAGACCCACGGAAAAATCACCCAGCTAATCCCAGCTCAAGTAGAATTATATAATTATATGATAAATAATTATACAATTATCTTAAATTATATACATAAATATATTATATATGAATATATTTTATATATATAAATACATATGTATATATATATATATATTTTTTTTTTTTTTTTGAGACAGTCTTACTATGTCGCCCTTGGTAGAGTACTGTGGCGTCACAGCTCACAGCAACCTCAAACACTTGAGCTTAAGCCATTCTCTTGCCTCAGCCTCCCAGGTAGCTGGGACTACAGGTGCCTGCAGCAACGCCTGGCTATTTTTTGTTGCACTTGTCATAGTTGTTTAGCTGGCCCAGGTGGGGTTCAAACCGCCAGCCTCAGTGTATGTGGCTGGTGCCATAACCACTGTGCTATGGGTGGCACCAAGCTTTCAAGAGAATCAGGAGAAAACAGTGGCCTATTTTACCAACTCTCAACATAATTCTTCAGAAGATTAGAAGATGAATAATAAAAGCTTAATATATATTATCAGAAACCGCAGTGGTTGGGCCCAAAGCAAGCTTAGGTTACACCAAGATGAGTTGGCTGCTTCTGATCATTCCTTCTCGACATCTTCTACCTCTACTGGGGTATTTTTCAATTTCATTTTTCAGAGTAATGATTGGATCAAGGTCACTATAAAGGAGCCTTGGCATTAGCTGTTGAATACCAACCTCAAACCCTCTGCAGATCATTTCTCCTTCATCTTCTCATCGAGTTGGCGATGTTATAGTTTCTAACAATTTTTTATTGCTGCCATTATTTCATTTATTTTCAGATCTGGATGAGCCAGATGCAAAAAAAGTCCCAAATTGTTGCATAAGTATCTGGCTTCATTAAATGCCAGTCTCCACCTTCCCTCCATTTGCAAAAGGACAAAGGTCTGGGCTAGAGAAGGCATTTTTGACTCCTTCCATCCTAAATAACTACTTTGCCAGAAAAGAGTAAAAAATTATAGCTGGTGTGGAAAGATCCATGGTGCTTGTCTGTAAAATTGGTTCAAAATAAACTTCGAATTAGGGGAACTTGGGGGTGTGTTCTGTTTGAGTAAACTTATTTTATAGATGGTTACAGTGATGTTGAATCATTCTTGATGAAGCAAATTTTAAAAAAATCAAAAATGTTGCTTATATCATTTTCCTATACATGTATCAGTCAGTGACTTAGTGATCAGGCAGGTAGCTTATAAAAGTGGCCCTTAGGCATTAATCAAAAACCTGTTTCTTAGAGATACGCAAATATATCATTACGAGACAAAATCACTGGCACAGCCTCACAGCAGGGGCTCTGGCTTCCTCAAACCACTCTCAGATGGCACGATTTGTTACCCAGCAATAGATAACTGATAAATCCACCAAAAATGAGTGACAATATTTTAGTGAAAAGGATATTGAAGAGGAATATGGTAATCGTGGTTCAAGTCCTGGCTACACTAACAAATTAACCATGTGAAATCAAATGAACCTCTTAACCTCTCTAGGCTACAATTTCTTCTTGTGCAAACAGAGAAAGTTTAAATGGACAATCTTTGAATCACCCCCACTACAAAATGTAAGCTTCTGAGTTACTATAACTGACAGCAATCATAGATTCAAATTAATTGAAGCTTTGTTTTTGAATACTACTCATAACTGTCGATAAAGCCCAGATCCTGACTTACAAAAGAAACACAACACTCTTATCCTTCTCAGAACAATGATTCTGCAAAACATCTAAGGGAAGTTGATAGTATGGGAGATATTTTCTTTTTACAAGCTGAATAAAAAGAATATGATCAGGGGAATAGTACTGGCTTGTTTGTACAACTCTGACACTAAAAATGAACTTATAGAGTCTTTTAAACTTTTCCCTGTTTTGGAGAAAATTATTTCTGCAAAACCCTTAGCCATGACAATAAATCTTAACTAGAAGAATCTGCAGAAATATGGGCTGAAAGGGCTGCCATAAGTTTTCAGAGTCCCCATTTCTTGAAGCTCTTATATCATTTTAAGTTAAGAAGAACTAAAGGTAATACGTGTCATCCAAAACTGAATTCTGCCCCCGACGTTATTGAATCTACTTATTTGGTAGTTGTCCAAACATTAATCAATGATTTTGAATGAAAACATTTCCAGAAGCAAAATGCAGTATTTGTAATTAGCCTCAGGAAGGGCTGTGGCATCAGGCAAGGGGCCTTTTATCTGGAGACTGACAGCCAGAGTGTTTGCAATCTACTTCCTCGCTGTGTGACCCTGGACCAACTGTTAACCTCCCTGAACTGCTGCTTACTACTCTATAAAAAAGGGATGATGGGGCGGCACCTGTGGCCAAAGGAGTAGGGCACCAGCCCCCTGCCCCCTATGCCAGAGGTGGTGGGTTCAAACCCAGCCCTGGCCAAAAACTGCAAAAAAAAAAAAAAAAGGGATGATGATACCGGACCTATTTCACAATAATATTGTGAGGATCAAAGTGGAAGACTCACCTGAAAGGTTTCTACAAAGACACAACAGCTAATGTCCAGAGAAAAAGACGAGTGAGGGTCCCAGACACTCTGACACCAGTGCAAGGCCAGAAAGTTGGCTGCCTGTCCAGAAAACCACCAGGTTTGAGAGGGACGTGAGTAAGCCCAGGCTTAGAGTTTGCGTTTCCTTTTATATGGTCATTTATTTATATCTGTTGATCATTTTTCTAATTTCCTTTTTTCAACACCTTTTCTTTTTTTTTTTTTTTTTTACCATGTGGTCCTTCTCATTCACATGCTTGGTCACTCAAGGAAGGAACATTCCCTGAGGACCCAAGCAGTCAGGGGACACAGAAGATGAAGACCTGGTCCCCAGCCCGAGAAGCTCACAGTCTAGTGGAAGGAGTAGAAGGTGACAAGTCTGCTGAAGGCCGAGAGACAGCAAGAACGAGCCACGGCCAGGGGCCACGGAGCAGGAAGGGGGACCAGCTATCTTTCCCAAGGGGCACAGAAAGACACACGGTGTGGCATCTCTAAGGCACTGGGGGCATTGGAGCTGTCTTGAAATTTTAGAATTTTTCCAGTCAGATCGGGGGCATCTGAGGTAAATTACAAGATGGATCACAGCATGTAGAAGGAGATTCAATTAATAATGATAAAAAAAACATCAGAAACTCACATTGATCATGCGTTTACTATTGGTACAGAAGCAGGGGAGACTCTATATTTTGAAGGGGAAAGAAGATATTTTCATGCTATTTAGAGTATTTCATATACCAAATATGCAATTCCTGATTTTTTAATTTACATAAACTTAATAATTGGCATATTAGTGCCTTCAACTGGCATCTCAGTGTCATGATACCCTCCCAGGAAAATTTATAGCAAAGCAATTCACTGCGTTTTTCAAATACATCCATCGGCCCAGTGTTAAAGATAGAATAATGGAGAATAGCTAATTATTGTTTTTTATTTTTAAAATAGAAAGAAAAAAGTGAGAAAGAAAAAATAAAATAAAGAATAATAATTAATGATTATTAATTATTTGTTGTAATAATTTAACAATAATACATTTTAGGACTTTAGGCTTTCTGTTTATAATGGGTTCAATCCTAAAAATAATCGCAAATAAAATGCTAGCTTTTGGAACGGTTAACAATTTAACTTGCTCTTTCTCTGACATCAATGAAAGGGTATTATTTATCACACTAAGTATATATTATAATCTTCTGTTGATAGTAAAAGATCAAAGATTACCTTGCATCAAACAGAATTATGATGCCATAACATTTTATCTTGTTACAGCTGGTATCAATCACCAGGTGACAGTGAGCTGCAGAGCAGATTTTTCAGTCAGTATCCCTGACACGCTCAAACATCTGAAATATAACAGCTAACTTCTATGTGCATTGCTAGTGAAAGTGAAAAATATGGTATAAACAAATAGTGGCTGATCGCTAATGTCACACATGTTGGTTTCTGAGCACCTAGCTGGTCTTCTCAGTTGAAGGAGAAAAAGGTGAGTGCCAATAAAGCAAAAAATGGGACATTGTTTTAAGTGGAGTGGTAACAACCCAAATCACGAGATTAGGGCAAAACCCCTCCTAATGGAACTCCCTAGAGAAACGTAGATTCTCACTCTTTGATCAGAGAGCGAAACAAGACTCTGCCTAAAGTTGCAAACCTCCCAAGTAAATCCTCCTTTCCAGGAAGGGTCACGGCCTCTTTCCTCCATCTATTTGGAGTTATGACATAGGCTCCCTCAATGGGCGAGCTGTGCCAAAGCTCCCCTCGCCCCCATGGTGTGTAACCACATGGAAGTTTATCCCCCTTCTCATTAATGCTGGTGGCTTTGCTTTATAGGTAAAGACAGATCAGGAATCTTCAGTTTGTGCAATGTTCGGGGTTCATCCAAACTTCTCAAAGACTGAAGATATAGAAAGGGAAACATTTTAGTTGGAAAATCATTAGTTCATCTTCATATGCAAATTTCACAGAATGCTGTTGCGTGTTAACAACTCAGCCCTGTATTCATTTGTCATACCTGCTTCTCAATATTTTTAAGTGGAATAACAGAATAAAAGAAGCTTTATTATAAATATCAAACTTTAACCTTTCTAAAGAATGACTGGATATTCAAGTATTTAAGATTTAGAAAGGGTTACATTATTTACATTAACGATAGTTGCCTAGCCTATGAATTATTAAATCATTTGTCTGAAAATTTTATTTTCTTTTTTCTTTCCATGTTGAGATGGTCATATATTACATTATAGAGAACACAGCAAAACCTTCCCAAACATGCAAAATTATTGGATGGGAACATTCATTTTTATGCAAACTATATGCATATTCATATAAAACAGTTTGAAAATGTATCAGATATAATTAGCATGTTTATGAATCTATTTGCTCTGCTATTAAGTAACAAATTTGTAGTAACCATGGCAACTGCAACATCACAGGCACACGTTCTATTTTTGTAATAACATGAGTACTTTTCTTAAAGCAACATTCTTGCTCAAGCCCTACATTTTCAAAATATTAAGAGTTTTTAAAAAACATCATTTCATTTTTCATTGTATAACAGCACATTTTGTATTTTGAGTTTATTTAAAATGAAAAGCTGTTTCTTTTTTGATGTGTGTTGTATCTGTGTCTGTGTGTATGTTTGCCAAAAATAATATTTAAGTGTAAAGGGGGGAAAACATGGAATAGTAAGGATATGTTGACACACATGATTATAAGATTGCTAACTCTGTAAAATTCCATTTCGCTTGAAAACAATACAAACACACTCATTTTCCAAATTTTCAGAATGACAATGAAAACAAACATGGTTTCCCATTTACTTTTTTATTTCAATTTCTTCTTTCATCTGAATCATTGTGCTTTATCAAAATCTCAGTAATTACATCTTTGTCCATGGTGAACTTGGGAAGGTTACGCTTTCATTAATAGTTTGTTAAAAGAAATTAATTGAACTATTACTTGTTTTCTTATTTAAAGGCTACCACTTCCAGAGGCATTATCTATAACCTTCCCAATGATAGATAATCATTATCTACAGTGCCATCCGCGGCATTATCTCAAATATTCATGAATCTGACTTCCCTCCCCTATAAAATGAAGATAATAATAACACCAGTATTTTAGGATTTTTGAGAAGGTAAAATCTGAAAATATTAGTTTCATGAAAATTTTCCTACTCTTTTAAAATTACAAATCTACGTTCAGGTGAGTTTTGTTACAAATATCAGATTTAACCCTGAAATAAAAAGATATAACATAATCTAGACTCCATCTGATTTCTGTATTTCCTCATAAAGTGGCAGAGGTAAGTTAGGTGTCTGGAAGTCAGGATGATGGGATTAAGAGAAGGGATTGTGTAAAAACAACTCTTTTAATTAATAAAAAATGTAGGGCCTGGATTTGAGCTCTACATCAATCTCTTACTGAAGAGATTTTCTCTCATTTTCCTAAACTGCATGTGAGAATAATACTTCTCACTTCTCTGAATTTTTACATAAATAAATATAAAGAAGTCATTATGCTCTAAGACACATAACATTTGTTAAAAAAAGTAGTTAATCCTCATTCTTCAACTTAAAATTCTATGAACTTGGGCAAATAGAGAGCTAAGGAGAAACTAAGAGGTTGGGTCAAATTTAGCCTTTCCAGTTACGTGCTCTGAACTGAGACAAGACTGGAAAGGAATTTCTTTGGAAATTCCACTTAGAAGAAAGAGTGATTGAGCCTGGACTTGGCTTTGAGAACGGCTTCAATCTGTGCTGAAAAGGTGAGCAGCACTGCAGAGGGGAAGGCTTTAATCACTCTGAGACAGAGGAAGGGGCTCAGAATCAGACCAGAAGGTGAGGCACAAGCAAACCCAGTAACACAGACAGCGTGGATGGAAAATGAAAGGAGATCCCAGGAAAGATGGAGCGAGTCCGTGGCCTGGAATTGTCCCCATCCACCTACATGTTCAATACTTTCCTGACCACTCTGTTAGAATATTTCATTCCCATTCCAGGCACTCCCGCCCCCTCATACTCTGTTCTATTTTCATCATAGCACTTAATCTGGTTGGAACACGCTTCGTGCTTTACCTATGTATCATATTCAGTCTCTATTTCTACCTGCTAACATGTAAATTCGAGACAGAGGCTTGTGTCTCTGTCTTCACTGCTATGGCCTCAGCACCTGCCAGACCCTCAGGAAATATTTGTTGGATGAATGAAGATGGAGCATGCTACTTGGGCGCTAGTAAGCCCACAGTGAAGATTACTTGTTGATAATAGTATGTTTTTTCACTTCTTTCTCAGATCTAAAATTAAGGTCCTCATGGAGCTGATGATAATGGAAATAATGAAACTCTGCCTTGTTGCTTTAGGAAAAAGAGCCTAATTTTGTTTAGATCCATCACTAAGAAAAGACTTAAATATTTTCCTAATGTTCCAAAAGGCTATAATCTATGGCAGATCGGCTACAAATTAGTCCATTAGATTATTTGGCCAACCAATTTAGTTGCTAAATCAAACAAATACTCAATTATCCAAATCAGATGATATTTTGCTAAGATGAATCTCATTTTGACTATTTCTGTAAATTCCACACACATCTTTATCTCTTTAAGATCAGCTCTTTATTTATAAAAATAAATAATTTGAAAATTCTATCCATTCTGCAGTATAATACACCCAAGTTGCTTACTCTAGAGTAGGTACACATTTTAACTGATTCATTATCATTTAGAAATTGAGGAATAACATTAATGATGATGGTGTGATTAAGTCTAATTTATCTCCGCCAATGCAGTAGGCATAAATTCTCTCTAGTCAAAGTCAACATTTGTCAAGCTGACCTAGCTTGTCTTATTGTGTGTGTGTATTTCAGAGGCATAGAAATAGGAGTCATTTGCTGAGCAATAATGTAGTTAGTGAAGTACTAAACAGGACTTATGAGATTCCTAATGATAGAAGATGCAAGCTATCAAAACAACATGGAAGGAACAATGTCTAAAGAAGTGGAAAAGAAAAGGCTGGTCAGGTGCCATCTCAGCAGAAACTCCTAGTAAGTTACTCCTACCAGCTTGCAGGGTACATCAAATGAGAGGACCATAAACCAATTGGTTGTATTTTAGGGGTCTCCTTATAGAGAAATAAGAATAGGAATAATTTTCCTTATAGGAAATTATTTCCTTCATTTCTGCTCCAGGTTCATATATCACAGTGAATGGGGAAAATCTCAACAGAGTGGTATGATGGCTGGAAAACACATATGATGATAGTTGAAGAAGATTTTGTTTAAATCATATAGTCAACTGCTCCAAAGGAAATATATCAAATACATGTCCCCAACATGTATTTCCTTCTAGAGAAAACATGTTGTCAATGTTAAATTTTAAAATAATAGCATACTTTGTAAACAATTAGCAGGTTCCAAAATATTATTAACCAGTGAAAATCCAATTGGAAAAAGCCTTACAGACAAACAGAAAAATAGGCTTTGATTCCTTCTCATGCTGGGGTGAGACTGTTTTATAAACTTTCTACCCCAGTAAAATAATTGTAGCTAGGCCCAGTTACATCTTATTTCCTTCCCTCCCTTCTCCCTTGCTCTTAGATGTGGCTTCATGATTTTCCTGTCCAATAGAATGTGAGCAAAGATATTGTCTAATGTCAGGCATAAGTAATGCTACTTGGAAGCTTAGCCAGTAAAGCTCCCCCAAACATCCTTCAGAATCTTCCCTTCTTCCTCTGGGTAGGAATAATGATAGTTTATAATACCTACGTGTGTTTAAGATGGTACCGTTGTTGTCAACCTGGGCCTTCAACATGATATTCATTCATTCAAAAAATTATCTATTGAATATGTTGCTAGGTACTAATATGGTTCTCATATTTCATAAAACTTAATTTGTTAAATCAGAATGATTAAAATATTATTTCAACAAATTAGACCATGCCTTTAAAATATGTGATTTCATAACATTTAATGATGTGAGAAGTGAATGTGATATTTAAATTAAAAAATGCAAGCAAGCTTTCTATATAGTATAATCCTATCTTTTTTGTTTTTTAAGCTCAGAAACTTAAAATAGTCCATCCTATATTCCCCTGTAGGTGGGTCTCCAGGTGTGATTTGATTCCCCTGAGGTTTGGAATGGAGCTGTGCAGGGAGAGGAGCGAGGCGGGGTGGAAGACACCCACCCCCGTTGCTCATGTGGGAAGGCCAGCAGCAGTGAGCAGCCAGAGCCAGCAGCCATGAGGAAAAGCTCCTGAATTTTGCAGTTTCTTGCTATTGGCAGACACAGCATTTTTCTTGGTTCTGTGATTTGGCGTCATTTATGAAATCGGAGACGAGAGGCTGAATTTTAGCCCTCTAAGAACTTTGTAATCTATCTCTATTCTCTAGTATTTTTTTGCTTAAATTACCTAAAGGGGTGTGTATTCGTGTGTACATTGTTATATCTGAATTCACTGACTAAAGATTTCTGAAAACAACTTTGAGATTAATCCATAAACCACTGGCAATTATTATTTGTATCTTATACAGACGGCTTAGTCTACCTAACGTTCTTGTTCCTGAAATGATTCTTTAACTATATTCTCTTCTTATGTCACTATTTTGGTAGCAAATAATCATTAAAATTGTAACTTCTTTGAAAGTGCTATTCTATCGAATATTTATAATCATAACATTAACTAGACTCCAAAAACATGTGACTAAACACATGGATAGTCCTTAAAAAAACAATAATACAAATTATAAACTCGGAAGATTGGGGCTGGCATTGACCCCAGTGAAGGCCAATCAGTTGAACTTAGTAACTGTAAAGACTTCGTTTTGTTTATACAAAACAATCCAGAAACTTTTCAAACTGTGCATTTAGATAGTAAGTGAGCACAGAACCTTTGTAAGAAAATTTATTATTATTAAATGCACATTTGTTTTGCCTAGATGTATAGTGTTAATCTGAATTGAAAATGTACTGGCTTTCCCAAAATAATTACAGACAGACTTCTGAATTAACATGTATGTGATGTTAATAATATACTCCCAGTTGGTGTTTTAAATGAGATATATATGACCACATCTTCCTGTTGGAAACTGACAGGCTCTCAATAAAATAAAATGATAATGATGATCATGATAATTGGGCTCACCTCCATTTGAATAAAAACATAAAACCTATGCACTAACTCTATTTCCATACTATCTATCCTGGGCATCAAAGGACTGATGTATTAGGGGGAAATGCTGTAACTCCTGACTATACCAAATATAATACGGTAGATAATTTAAATGTGAAATACCTAATTTTTTTTCATTTTAATTTTCTCTTCCACGTGTAGAACTCGATAATATTTGAGAACAACAAATAAAGGGTGCTATCACCTGGACTAGGCTGGCTCTCTCATTTGCTTTCCATCAACTTCCATTGTACTCTTGCTAGAAAAAATGATATAATGATGCTTATGACACATCTCTAGTCATCAATTATCCAAATATTTTAAAAATCTTTTGACACACATATTTTGCAATATATCACTATCTACCCTCACCGCAAAGTGTTACTCTCCTCTGTCCGTACTCCACGGCTTTGCATTCATCAGAAGTACTTAGGAAAACAAAAGGGTCACAGAGTACTTTAAAATGTTTGTGAAGGACACAGGGTGTCTGCGCAGTCCACTGCTGCATTTTCTCCACCCCCTGAAGGATTACGTGACTGCCTTTCATACACACATCCCTGAATGTGTATACAAATGTGTGTATGCATGCAAGAATAATTCATTTAATTATAACTATAGTTCACTTAATTAACATATTCTAAATGCAAAATCTAGTATATTTTTTTGTTTATGGTAAAAATGTAAACCCTTTGCTGAATTTAATTGAATTGTGACATTTTTTTTCTTGGATAGTCTTTCTCTATTTTTGTGATGAAGTAATCTAATGTTTATTAAAGACAAAAAAAATCACATATAGTCCCCATCTAGTTATAATCAGAGTAAATAAATGTACTCATATTTCTAGCCAATTTTTGATGCCAATATACAACTTTTTAATAAAAATCGTGTTGCACCATTCAAACTGTTCTGTTGCTTTCCTGGAGAATTTGAAAATGTGTAATTTAGGGGAGAGAGATGAGTCAAGAAGGTTTGTGATAAGTTTTGCTCTTTGTATTTAGGACAATCTCCTCTTCACCTGCTCTTCAAGATAATTGCCAATCCAACCACAGACACACTCCAAAATTACAAAGAAAAAAGAACAAATGGGCATCCTAGGTCCCTGCAGTATGATGCAGCTACATAAACCTTCATTTCTGGACAGGAGACTCACAGCACCATATAGATCAACAAAGAGTCTATGTAAAGCCATTCATAACCCAGGCCTACAGAATAATTAAGAGAGAAGGAACCAATTTCAAATCAGGTGTAAGTGTGGAAATAATTACCCAAATCAAGCAGAAGACGCCCTGAGCCCACATCAAGCAGAGACTCCACATAGGAAGGGAGAGTGAAGTATTGAGCAGTGTGGGACACAGTTACAATCATTTGCCCTCACCCCCTGAAAAACAATGTCCAATCGTTAGGACGAGGAAATATATTACAGTTCTGAGATCTAGTTAAGTACCCTGACTGGTATCTGGGATATCAGAGCACCACTGACTGGAAAATTAACGGGAAAGGGATAAAGTGCATCAAACCAGAAGTAGCTCACTTGGGAAATCATCACTTTGAGTAGGAAAGACCAACTTGCGGAGGGTGATTTGGAGGATTGGGGGTAAAGGAAAACACGGAAGCAAGAGACAGAAATTCAGGGGCCTGCACCAACAAAACAGAGTCACAAAATGAAGACAAATTCTGCACTACCTTCTACACCCAAGAGAAAGTTAAATGTGATCAAATAAAGAAGATCAAAGTCACCATATCAAATAAAGAAATACTCTGCTCCCTTCTCTCCATATCCATGCCAGCATCTGCAGATCCAGGATTTTCTGATGGGGGTTACTTGCAATGGAGTTCATTTCATACAGAGCCAGAAAAAGTCCAAATAGCCAATACAATTTTAAGAAATAAAGCAAATCTGGAGGCACCAGGTACTAGACTTTAGGTTATACAACAAATCTGTCGTGATTAAAACAGCATGGCACTGGCACAAAAATAGTGATATCGATCTACGAAATAGAACAGAGAATCTAGAGAACATAGACTTATGTCAGTGAAAACAAAATAAAGAAGAAAAATTCAGGGAAATGTGATTGATAGTGAAAATAGCCATGGAATATCTAACACAGAATAATTTGATCCCTTTAAAAATAAAAGCAAAACAATGGAATGGAATTAATATATAGAACTACTATCAGAGAAAAAAGAGAAAAACATGTGACTCCCATATTAAAAGGCCTATTGGGCAGCCAATACCTCTCATTTGGCATTTAAGATTTTTTTTTTAATTCTTAGAAATCTTCAAATTTTAAACATGAACTGAATTTTTTAATGAGCTAAAATAAGACCACAAAGCAAATTCTGGCAACAAAGTAATAAGACTTACTTTTACAACAATTCCACAGGAGACAATCTAAAAAAATGTTTTAGCAATGTCAACACGAACAGTATAAATACGATAATCTTGAAAGGTAAAATGATCTTTGCTGTATACATTTCATAGTTTATTTTTAAAAAGAAACTTTAAGTAAAATAACAAAAAGTATGGGAAAAAGGGAACATTACCTTCTAGTTATACTTTAAAAAGCAAAAAATGGTAGGTCTATGGCTATCCCTCAAAAGATATCACCACCACTTCCTCTCTCTCTCTCTCTCTCTCTCTCTCTCGTTATACAGGTAGCAGGGTAGCAGTATACCAGTCTACTGTGAATAGTTGGTTGATTGATCAACCCGATATTCACTGAAAACTTACCATGGAAAGCAATGATAAAAAAATAAATAAATGTGACCAAGCACAGTGGATCGTGCCTGTAATCCCACTGCTTTGGGAGGCTGAAGCTAAGAGTCTGAGGCTGCAGTGAGATACAACTGAGCCATTGCACTTCAGCATGGGTGACAGAGCAAGACCTTCTGTCACATAAATAAATAAATAAATGATCTTATGTGGAGTAAGAATTTGATATACAAAAACAGCATACATAAAATGCCCCCTCACACTGGTCACTTTATTTAGGGAGAGGTATGTACCTGTCAACAGTGTAGATAACACAGACGTATACCTCATGTCTATAACATAGGTCATACGGCCATGTACTACACTGCAGCTGTGAAATAAGTAAAGTGTGGCATATGCCACAGTGGGAGCAAAGAAGGTTCCAGGCAACATAGTAGAGAGGAAAGAATGCTGGTTCAAACTTTGGAGAAGATGCTCAAGAATGCTGATAGAAACAGACGGTAGATCAGGTGACGTGTGAGATAGGACTAAAGGGATAAAAAGGCTTCCCAGAGT
Source organism: Otolemur garnettii (assembly GCF_000181295.1). Classification (NCBI taxonomy): domain Eukaryota; kingdom Metazoa; phylum Chordata; class Mammalia; order Primates; family Galagidae; genus Otolemur; species Otolemur garnettii. The sequence continues at coordinate 11,489,895 of NW_003852405.1, forward strand.
ACGATGGGTAAAGTCTTACAGTAAAGAACAAAACAGTAAGAAACAAAGTTTAGAAACTTAGGAATTCTTGGGTAAATCTAGTACACAGTTTATGACAGCAAATATCTCATTAGCTCATTCAAAAAGTATTCATTGAGCACCGACAAAGGTGAGCCGTGGCTAATAGACTCAAGATTTCTTTTCTTTATTTACTTGGTTGTCTTTTTAATGTTTTTGACCTTTAACTACAGAGTGTTGAAGACTTTAAAGCATGTGGAATGTAATCCTCATGCAAATCGTTCCTGGTACAGGGGGACCTGGTCTCAGTTCAATGCTAGACAGACGGCAGGCCTTACCTTGACTTTGTGCACTTGACCCTGTACCTGGTCTCAGCTCAACACTAGACAGAACGGTAGGCCTTACCTTGACTCTGTGCACTTGATATGCTGAACTGGTGTATTGCTCACCCAGCTGGCAACATGATTTCTGCCTTAAAAATGCTTTCGTTCCTGATCAAAATTCCTAATTTTTCTCTGAAATTTACACAGTTATCCTAAAGAGCAGTCCTAGATTCTATAGAATAATCATATGGGTGACACAATGACAGAAGAGACAGCCCCAAGCTGTATCACACTAAGTATGCAAATGAATGCTGAATAAAGGAGTCAACTGTTTCCTGAATAGCCGCATATCCCAATAGCAAGAATTAGTCACGGAAAAGATACATGGCTCAGTTACATGTGTTTTTTTCTTCTGAACATTTGGATATAAAATCAGTTCAGTTTCTCCATACTCCTGAAACTTTCTCAATGTGCTTGGCAAAGATCATCCCTTTTTTCTGATGATTCTTTTTCCCTCTCATTCTCAGGGATGAAGATAGTGGACTACATCAATAATCATGACTTTATTGTAAATAAATGCCATGTTCTAGGTCTTCTAGAAAGTACTGTACATTGGTTGTTGTGTATACATGACTAGAAACCAACCTTTGAATGAATCTCCTTTGGTTAAATTGCTTTTAGTTTAGGCCTCTTTCAATTTAGGCCAAAAAAGAAAAATCATGCATTGAAAGATAGAGCCAAACTGCCTGCACACTGAAGGGGACATGGTGAAACAGACACTGGATGGGAATCAGAGACACTCAGAAACTCTGTCACATCATTCATTCATTCATTCATTCAATACTATATAGTCAGTTTTTTGTGTACCAAGCACTGTCTTAGGTTTTTTGGGGGAAAAAATGGCAGTGACCTCAAAGAAAGAACCTAACTTATTTGGAGTCGACCTTCTCTAAAACATTCTAAATTGGACTATTTGCAAAATAGTGATGAATTCAAAATGATTCCAGACACCAAATAGAGAATTTATGAAACTGGGTGAGTTATGGCTCTGGACAGTCTATGCCCCAGTTAATGGTATTCAAATTCCATTCTTCAAAATATAACGTGTTGGGGGTGGAATCACATATGTGGGTCTTCTTTGGAAGCTTCTCATACCCCGCCTGTACGCCCATGATTTATAGGACATTCTCTGAACAACATGCCCTTTCCATTCTTTAATGAAGGAATAAAGGAATGCCCAAATGAGTCTAGTGCCTTACAGCCCAACTTCTGTTCAGTTTTTCATACATCTCTACTAAATTCAAATTTTGGCAGAAGTACCCTCCTCCAAGTGTTGTTTCTACAAAAATGGGAAGCCAATATTCAGTCATTAAAAAAGATGCAGACGTTACTTTTTTTTTTTTTTTTTTTTCAGTGTTTGGCCAGGGCTGAGTTTGAATCCGCCACCTCTGGCATACAGGGCCAGTGCCTTACTCCTTTGAGCCACAGAAGCCACCTAAGATGTTACATTTTTGTAAACCTGGATAGAGCTGGAACACACTCTTCTTAGTAAAGCATCACAAGAATGGAGAAGCAAGAATCCAATGTACTCAATTCGAATATGAAGGCGGTAGATGATGTAACTCATGGCCACATAAAAGAAAATCTCAACTCAATTCAAGGTTGGGGGTGGGGGAACAAGGGGGTGGGAGAGGGGAGGAGCAGGGATAGAGGTGGCTCCCACTTAAGGGGCCCAACATTAGAGTGTATGGCGCACCTCTTAGGGGTGGGAAACAGTTAGGAGTGGGACTTTACCCAACAAATGCAAACAGTGTATACTAACTCTTTGCACCCTCAATTAATCTGAAAGAATAAAAACATGGAAGAAAAAATAAAACGTTAAATGATATTTTTTAAATGGGAAGAGTACAGATGGGACAGGAAAAGGCACTGAAGAAAGAGACCCCCCCCCCTTCCAGTTCTGTGGCAGGTTGGACCAAACTATGTCCCCTTCTGCTTTCACAATGAGTCTAAACCTAGAAGTTCCTTTTTAGTCAAAAGTCTTGTCAGAGATCTATGATTCAGATTTGGTGGTTCACAAAAGCACCTTACAGCAGGTAAACTATTAAACCCAGGGCTGACACAGTAAGTGTTCAATAAACAAGGACTGTGAAAAAGCTGTGTGGCACTGTATCTAAGAGCCTCGACTCACAAATTAGGGTTAGGGTTAGATCTTGATTTGAAACCAGGCTCCACTTTTACCAGATGGGTGGCTTTGAACAAGGCCCTCAGTCTCCATCAGCCTCAGTCCTTTCAGAGGAATTTCATGTGGGGGTTGCTGTAAGATGTGCTGGGAAAAGACATGTCCCATATTCAGCACAAGAGCCGGCACTTAACAAGAATAAAAGAATCAGTGGCCATTTGGGCAGCATTCATGAAGCCACAGCTTGTTTTTAAAATAGTCTCATTTACTTTTTGAGAAATCGATGTCTAAAATATCTTAGCAATGCAATATTAAATATATTATAAAAATCACTATAAAAGAAGGAAGTCTTACATATCACGTGTAACAATTATTACACACTGATGGCTCTATGAAGAGTTAGATCGATGCTTTATCTTGTGTCATCCTAGTGAAAACCAAGTGGCAGAGGGTTCAATAGCAAACTTAAAAAAATTTTTTTTTCCAGACCAGAAAAGCTTACGTCTATAGTTCAGGCACAGTTTACACATCGGTGAAAGTTCCGATCAATATTTCTGAAACTTGTTGGCTGGCATAGATTTTCTTTATGGTTGAAAAATTGTAACCAATTAAATTGTGAAATGTTTAAACAAGGCAACAGAAGTTGTGCTGGTGTAAAAGTAAATCAGAGTGTAAAACTTAGTGATTACCCCAAGTCCCTAAGTTTTGGTCTTACCTAAGTCTACAGAATTGAGTTTGGTCATTGGAAGTCCTGTCTGAATGTATTCATCATTCATAGTCTATTCATTTCTTTGAGATCAGGAAAGGACATTCTATTATGCATGGGGGACATATTTTTTCTTTTTTTTCAGTTTTTGGCTGGGACTGGGTTTGAACCCACCACCTCCGGTATATGGGGCCAGCGCCCTGCTCCTTGGAGCCACAGGTGCTGCCCCATGTGGACATATTTTAATCAACTGACAACCATCATTACATCAAGAAAATTTTATAAATGCCTATTTAAACCACAAATGTATTTGCAAAAAATGCACTTCTATTGTTTACTACTGTTTTTTAAAGCTTGGTTAGAACCAGGTCCTTCCTTCCTTTGAGCAGAAGCTGTTTTTCTGATGACACTCAGGGGGTGCCCTCCCTCTCCTTCACTCACATCCATACCAATCATTTCTCTGCCTCAAAGTAATTCCTTACATGAGTAGCACCTCTTCAACATGCTGGCTGCCTGAACCTTAAAACTAAACACCAACAGCGAAAATAACCCCTCCCCTTCTAAAGAGGAAACTCTCAGCAATGTCATGATACTAAGGGAAGACTTCATCTCATCCCGGATTTTATTTAACTATTATTTTGAGTTGCCTCTTTTCAAAGCAAGAAACTTTTCTCCTCTGGCAATGTTCTGAGCAAATGACTTTATTTCAATTATATAAACCATAAATAAACAGAAATAAAGGAGATTAATGAGCACCCGTGCAATTGAGTGACAGCCATTAATGACGATTTTGTTTTATTGAAAACCTCTCTCCGACTTTTGTTCCATTAAGACTATATCCTAATTATCTCAGTTTCATTCTGCCATTAATAACCTTATTTTCTTAGAAATGGTACTGATGGATGGATTTTAAAGCGTACTTCCACCAGTAAGGCTGAATACAATCAAGAAAGGGGTGCCCATGTAGTGTTCACGGGAATACATTTGAAATGATCACATTTCCTAAATGGTCTTGAAAAATCAGACTTCAGCCAAATGTAGCACTCCATTATAAGGGACAGGGGAAAAAATTGAATGTTGGAGTTCAAATTCATATAATAATTAGAAGGGACATTTATTTCAAAATGTGCAGGACTTGACGGTAAGAAAATGACAGAAATTCAGCTCCGCAGTGAATTATAAATGTCAAATTACTGGTACGCATGTAAAAAAGTATGTAGCTATTAGAAACCAGACTCTGCATTCATGCGTGGTGCTGCTACCTTTATCAACTTCTTATATTCCTCTCAGGTGTCCTGTCAGTCACTGTCAAGTTTCGAGTGTAAGATTATAAGACACGTGTCAGATCAGTGTCCAAAGCTTTCCAAGTTCTGGACACACCGAGGCAGTCCCGTATTTCACACGATATTAAGCATATTAAATGGGAACAGCTTCTCCGTGATTGGAAGTCAGTGGCAGAGTGTACTCCAGCAGGTGATATCATCGACTGTGAGGAATACAGAGTGCAGGGGCGGGGGGAGCACGTGCTCTATATTGTGTGTGGACTCGGGATGCTGTCAGAGCGTCAGCAGGCTGAACAATGAAAAGGATGTTAACGAAATTTTGATGTGCAAGAACATGTGTTTAATTTGCAAGATGCTTTGTTTAATTAAAAGGTAAATACCATTTACAATTCCTCTTGCAGACAAATTTAGAGCAGCAACAACACCTACAGAGTGTTCAAATTGCCAGCAGAATTTCTTGGATGCGGTTGATCAATTAAAAGGGTACACATTTGGGGAGAAATAATTATTTTTTCCATTTGTTTTCAAATAGAAACCGCTTTATTTTCTATAAACAGATTATTCCTAGAGTTTAATGCCTAGCTAAGTATGAATTTAAAGATACAAAAACTGCATTATGATATACCTAGGACAGAACAAGTCAATCTACAGGCTCAAGGCTTCTCTCATGACTTACTCTCCACCTCCAGTGAGATTTTTTTCCCCCTTTCTGTCTGTCTGTCTTTCTGTAGAGGGTTGGCTCCAAAAGCACAAAGACCTTTTCACCCCAGAAAGATCACCTCAATCACATCATATGGGTGTTCCAATATGATTGTTCTATAAGCCAACTCCAATCTTTTTCTTTTCTTTTTTTTTCTTTTTTTAATTAAATGATAGCCATGTACACTAATGCACTGGGGTACAGTGTGGTGTTTTCATATACAATTTGAAATATTTTCATCAAACTGGTTAACTTTATGTCATTTTCTTAGTTATTGTGTTAAGATGTCCACATTCTACTTTTAGAAAGATACACTTGTACCCTTGTGAGATAAACCATAGAGGTGATCCCACCAATCACCCTCCCTCCACTCATCCACCCCCCTCTCCTTTCCTCCCCCTACTCCCTCCCCATATTCTTCGGCTATAATTAGGTTATAGCTTTCATATGAAAGCTATGAGTTTCATACTAGGGCTTTGTACATCTTGAAAAAAATAATACTTCACTTTATATGGAATCAGAAAAAACCTTGAATAGCCAAGACATTACTCAGAAATAAAAACAAAGCAGGAGGAATCACACTACCAAACCTCAGATTATACTATAAATCGATAGTGATCAAAACAGCATGGTACTGGCACAAAAACAGAGAGGTAGATGTATGGAACAGAATAGAGAGCCAACAGATGAATCCAGCTACTTACCGTTACCTGATCTTCAACAAGCCAATTAAAAACATTGAGTGAGGAAAAGATTCCCTATTTAGCAAATGGTGCTGGGTGAACTGCCTGGCAACCTGTAGAAGAAACTGGACCCACACCTATCACCATTAACTAAGATAGACTCTCACTGAATTAAAGATTTAAACTTAAGATATGAAACTATAAAAATACTACAAAAAAATGTAGAGAAAACACTTGAAGAAATCGGCCTGGGCGAAAATTTTATGAGGAGGACACCCCAGGCAATTGAAGCAACATCAAAAATACACTATTGGGACCTGACCAAACTAAAAAGCTTCTGCACAGCCAAGAACACAGTAAGTAAAGCACACTCCAATCTTAAGGCAGATCAAAGCAATGTCAGATACCTAGGCTTTCCCTTAGTTAACACTTGCCTTTTTGTTGTTGTTGCTGTTTAGTGTTTATGGAGGAAGTATATGCCACTGCTTCTTCAGCTACAGCTAGCCTGAAAGCAAAAAAAAAAAAGGCAAAAAGAGGCCCGGACTTCTTTACTCACAACTTCTAATCTCAATAATACAGATACAAGAGACAATTCAACTGTTTTCCTGCAACTCAACACTTCATATAGCTGTAGTTTGGTCTTGGTTACTCTCGCAGGCAGGACATAGGTCAGGGATTCTCCTGAGGATCCAAGGCAATCCTTTCCTTGGTTGATACCACCACATGACATCTAATAACAGGAAGGACAAATTCTGCAAAGTCCCCTTAATACAGTGAATGGGATCTGGGTGGCCTTCATTACGGACTGGTCCCCCAATAGTTCCATGAAATATGTAACCTATATAAGACAGAAATGGGAAATAGCCAACGTAGATGATATAACTATTTAACTATTATGAACTGTATCTATTATAGCATTGTTTTATTAGAATTTGGAACAAAATACAAGTTAAATTGGCAGGAAAGAGGACAAAACAAACCTCCATGGATTTTCCCCTTGTAATATCAGACAAAACCCTCCTCTCTCTTGCTCCAAATTAACTAAAAGTTCCATTCTGTGTATTTGCCAAGAGGGAGTTTCATTTCATTGCCAAGTGAAATATAGTAAAACCCTGAAAAAAAATTGCCCCTCACTAATGGGAAAGATAGAAACAAGATAATGGGTCCTTGGCCCTCACTGGCTAAAATTCTTATGGAGGAGGTGGTGGCAAGGGAGGGACTTCAGGAAGTTGCTGTGTCTCAAACATTTAGTAATTTTTTATTTCAGGGTCTGATTTATGCTTTGTTTGTAATGACCAGTTCTACTTTCTGAAAAAAAATATCATTTTTGATTCATTTCAGAATAATAAATTTCAGGATTTTACAGGATTAAATTTTTAGAACTGTCCCTCCCCAATTATTCTATGAAGGGGGAGGGGGACTACTATATATCATATTCTAAAAGGGGAAATTGAGTTAATCACAAAGGCCAATTATAATAGACCCTGCAGCATCTGCCTTAAACACCCAGGCTAGTACTCTTTTAGCCCTTTGGTCCCTATTCTAAGACAATTTAATACACATTTGAAAATGTGTCATTTAAAAAAAAAAAAAACTCTTTAAATAATTTCCTCTTCGATCACTTTATTTTTTCTTTATCCCAGCTCCTGCACAAATCTATGTTTTCTCATAGGTTTTTCAGCCCCAATTCACAGAAAGACTCTGCAAAAGAGTCATCCTTGATTCACAAATGGATCAACTGAGAGGGCTCTGTTTTTCTGGCTAATGTTCGTTATGTCCGTTTCCCTAATTTCCAATCAGCAATTCCATTATTTGGCACTAAGGGTTTCTCAAATTTCTTTACCAGGAAATGTGGAACAATTATCAGCATGCTATGGTCTGTTTTGGATATTCTAACATATTGGAGTTATTTTTAAGAAAAATATCTTTATAAAATGTCTTTGTAGTCACTAGTAAGACTGGTGTTCACTCTGTCCTGCTTCACCACCAGAATATAAGCCTCAGCAGATGAGGGTCTTTTTCAGGACTGTTTTGTTTTTCCCTCTGTTGAATTCCTAATGTCTAGGACAGTTGCCAAGTTCACAGCAATAACTGGTTGTTGAATGAGTGATTGAATCTCTGACAATGAAATAAGAAAGACAGGATGCTGTGAGAATCCATTAGCTTTAGATCTTAAATACAGAAAATCTGGGTTCCAGTTCTTATTCTCTCCTGCCTAGATGGGCGACCTTGACAATTCTGTATTACCTCTCAGGACACCATTTTACTCATTAGCAGCGTAAAAGGGCCCAGACAATTTCAAAAAGTGCTTCAGGTCTAACAATCTGTAAAAGCATTTATGGTACAAATTCACAAAGACAAGCAAGCTTCATTACATAACATAATAATTCCAAACGGATATAGATACTAAAGGCTTTAATGAGAGGTGGGAGGGAAAAAATTCCCAACTTGACAATAACAATCATATTCAACTAAATTAAACCTTTGGAAACATCACAGATCCCCAACATGACAGGAGGCCATGTGGCCAAATAATTTGCACACAAATGGCTGAGAAAGCTTAGACACACAGGCTGCAGTCCAATCAGTGACTTAACACAGTTCATCTGGTTTTCTTGATACTTTGAGCCCTAGTGCAAATGGAGGAACCCCCAGACCATTTTAGGAAGCACTCCGTGGACCTAAGCTAACTTTACAACAAAGGGTAAACCAGGTATGTTTTCACAGCCCCTGCTGTGTATCACCAGTGTTCATTAAAATGTGCATGCCAGTCAAAAATCTTGGCCAATTAATATCGCATATATGTTTTTTTCTGTCAAAGTGTTCACTTGAGAGATTTGTTTTAACATTTTTACAGTAGCCATTCACACTGCAAAGAAAAAAATATATGGACAGAGATGAAAAGCACCAAAATCATGTTAGTGGTAAACTCCGCTGTGAACAAAAGCTGGAGGAAACGTAACGAAAGTGGAACGACTTTCCTGCAGTAGAGAGGTCTTGGGAGGTGGGGAAGATGAAAATTGTACTGAGCAAGGGTTTTTGGCTATCTTTTTAAGGGCTTTACCCATTTTTTCCCCCAAGCAAAGAAGATGTAGTTATTTTAGTCTTTTGTCATTTTTATGTCATTGAATTTGTCACCAAGAAGAGCCCTATTTCTACATTTGCATCCTTCCAGTATCACAAGGTATTCACAATTCAGGTGAAAGGAAGCTTCCTTAATGAAAATACAGGCTCTGGGCTGTTAATGATCTACTGTTTAGCATTTTTTAGAAAAATCAAAGATCTTCCTGGGGGGGGGTTTGCACTGTGGATAAGTGGAATGGACAGAGGAAAAATCAGTGTTAAGACCTATCCGTGTGCTTTACTAGGGTAGCTAACTTGATGCAGTCTCAGTTTTCTCATCTGTGAAATGGGAGTAAGGAATTCATAACAAACGTTTTACAGGGTAAAGCTCTCTCTATGACATATTTTCTTTTCTTTTTTCTATTGAAAGACTAAGATCTGGAACTAAAATATTAGTTTAGTTAATTACCAGTCTGAATTCAATACAATAAACCTGATTTTTTTTTCCCAGATATCTTTTCTACTACTCGCTTTCTGATCCCTGCTCTTCTGGTAACCAACTGTTAAAATCCTCTGCAAGTAAACAAACCTTTCTAAGCCTTACTTTCCTTCTCTGGAAAATGACAAACTACAGTAGTCCCTAATCCATAGGACTGCAGGGGGAATTAAATGAGAATAAAATGAAGCAAAGTCTGTAACACAGCACCCAGCAATGAGTGAATACTCAGCACGTGTTTTATGATTATTAGTGCTATTTTATCCTCAGGAGGAGCTGTAACTCTTGATGACCTGCTCAGATCCCTCGGATTTATAAGTATAAAACAGAGATATTAGATTCTTCTTCAGATCAGCCTCATTCCCTTCCTTATTAGTTGGTCAAGGTTTCTGTCACCTGCCTGAAAATATATAAGAAACCACCTGCCTGTCTCCTAGATCTTACCTATTGTAAACTAATTTCAGGGACAGTCAAAATCCTTTCATTACTTTCCCCGGAATAGTCTATGAAGAAAGTATAAACAAACAGCGCTGATCTCTTACTGGACTGATCTACTACACTTACCACTGTTCGCTTGAACTTATGAAAAAAAAGTTTTTTTAAACTATCCTTCTCTAAACATAGTAAAAACATCCAGAGACAACATAATTTACTGAAAAGCACAATAACTTACATCGAAGAGTGTAAGTCAAGGTTGTCTGAATAGTAAGAAAGACCATGATTTCTAATAACCTTTTCCTAAGAACAGAAAAAAAAAACAAACAAAAAACCTGTCACTTAAATCATATAGCTTATTTTAAGGTTAAACAAATTTCAAAACGTCATACAAAACGAAGTCACGAATTGTCTCCATATAAACAAGCCAGTCCCTTTCCCATTTCCCTAGTGAGGGGTGGGCACACGGGAAACCTCCCAGAAATGGCTGAATTCCTGTCCTCAGTGTGAGAGGAGAACTTTTCTGCCCGCGTCAGACTTAGGACTGCAAGTAGGATTCTTTTCCTGGATGTAGGACCTCTGAAGGGTTAACCTGAGGGGAATGTTCTTCCTCTTCCCTCACCTCCTCAAGTCACAGAATGATTATTGTTGTTGCCTACCACCTGGAATATTAGTAAACATTTCCTCCACCAGCTGATGAAACACTTTCAGAAACATGCAGAGCTGAGGTCCTCTTCCAGACTGGTAAGTGTGGGTCTGGGGGAGTAAGGTAGGGGGGTGTGTGTGTGTGTGTGTACTTGATGCTTGCAAAACATGTTTTCAAAAGCAGTCATAATTCCTTGCTGGGGGAGATGGGGGAGCTTTCGCTCCTCATAGCTCAGCTCAGAGTAGCAGGGGAGGGTCACAGAAGGGCGTGGGAAAGACCGGACTTACACTTACCTTTGAGCAGCAGATGAAGGGAGAGTGGGTTTGCCGTCCTGTTTGTTTGGTTTGGTTTGGTTTGGTTTCTTTGAGCTCGCCCCCAGCGCCAGGGGCGCGGGGAGGGTGGAGGCGGGCCGGGCCGCGCCCGCGGGGCCCGGGGACGGGAGCGAGTGGCCGCGCCGGCCGCGTCCGGCCAGCAGGGGGCTCCTGCGCTCTTCTCCAGGCTCAGCGGGCTCGGCACGCGCCGCCCGGGACTCTGCAGGGCGGGGACCGGAGAGGGGAGGACCGGGAGGCGACGACGGCTAGAAAGAGAGACCAACCGGGGTGAGCCACACCCCTCTTCTGGGTTCCCCAGAGCCAGCCCGGCCATCCTGGAGCTGCTTTAGACATGACAAATTCTGGAGGAGTCGGGCGTGGGGCGCTTTCCTGAGCAGGGTCCGAGCCTCCGCCTTACCCCAGCTCCCGAGTCCCGCGACGCCGTCTCGCTCCGGCCTCCAGCCCAGGTCGCCTTGGGCCCCGACAGGCAGCCTTCCTCGGGAGGGCGCTAGCGGACGGAGCGGGGTCGCTGGCCCGAGCCCTGGAGGGCCGGAGAGCGCGCGGCCCCCGCGCCCCGCACCCTCGCCCCGCGCCCCTGTGGCTGCGAGCGCGGGCCCGCCGAGCCCTCGGAGCACCGTGTGTTGCTGTCCTGTGCAACCACACCTCGGCTTCTTCTTCTTTTCCTCCATCTGAGATGCAGGGTGGAGCTTGAGTTTCCTCTCCCTTACTGTCCGAGCCTGCAGCTGGCGAGATGCAGCTACTAAAACTGGAGTCGCGGTGGCTACAGCCGTGCCCTTGCCCGGCCCCCGGGTCTCAGAGGAGAGGGAGCCGGGCCGGGCCCAGGGTGGCGGCCTTCCCCGGCCGAGGCGCGCTGTGCCTGGGCCACCTGTGCTCTCCAATTTGCTAAGGTAGAGTTTAGCCCTTGAGGCCTGCGGGCAATAATTGTCTTCCAGAACCTCTCAAAACTCTGCTCGCGCCGAGCCTGCCTTTAGCTTGCCTCGATTTAGGTGAGGAAGGTCAGAACTAAGTTATTTTTTTCTGCAGAGATGGACCTAAATGTGCATAAAGTCACTGACCTGCCCCAAACACCCTCTCCACAAATCCACACACACCCACACCCCAAGCTCCGTGGCTGCCACCACCACCACTCCCACTCATTTGCATTTGAAAACCTCTGGAAATACAAACGCTTTCTTCTCTCTCTCTCTCTCTCTCTCTCTCTCTCACACACACACACACACACACACACACACCGCCAAGTGGAAACTGAGTTGAATCATAGGATGCATATGAATAGGATTGGATGGTCTTTGAGTTCTGGGCATAGGAATGTTTGATAACCCAGGATTCCGACAAGAACAGCATTACAAGATTTCTAGAACTCTGTTCTGATCCTTTAGAAACAAGTAGAATAACAGCAGTGATAGTAAAAGGAGCAAGATTGCGGGTTTGAATGCGCTTGCCGGCAAGCTGCTACATCTTGTCTGGGTTGAACTGGAAACCGTTCACCTAATTCAGAAGCACAGGTCACAAATGACAGCGTCTGTGTTTTCTGGATTCTAATTGAAAGCAACTCTGTTAATAGGTATTTGACAACCATGTCAGTCAGGAGAGTTGAAAAAAAATTGGCCTAAGAGCAGTGTATTTCTGAATATACAATCGTGTATAATCACATCATATATGTGAGATAGCATTTTGGATGAGAAATGAATTTTCTTTCAAAACATCCCCTCCAAGACAACTAGAAATGTCATCTGCAACCAACCAGCCTTCAACATGCTGTGCTTGTGCAAATAATATTGTATACAACAACCTCTAGTCCAAAGGCCCTCTTTACTTGGAGTAAGAGTCTTGGTCAACTATAGAGGCAAAGATTATAATTTATAGACCTCTTGAAATTGAATAATCTTTAAAACTGTAAACAAAAACAGAAGTAGATATTCAGAGTGTTTTGTTGTTTTGTTTGTTTTTAATATTGTTTAAAATATCATCCATTTATTCTCAGTTCATATTCTAAGTGTCCATTCCAGCAGATGTAGAAAAAATCTTCAGTGGTTAGGGTCAACAAAAAATCCTCCCTGAGTCTTGACACTGGCCTTTATTTAAGCATTTTGTGACTATTTCAGAATAAGTTGAAGATTGCAAAATTCAGTTCATGATTCTAACTACTTCCAGACAGTGTTGAAATAAATATTCTAACGCTTAACTGGGTAAGTTCTTACTGATTGCTAATTTAGTGATGGAATTGGTGATATTTTGCTTGTACCATTGATCAATGAGATGTGTATTTAAATAAGAAAGAAATATCATTGCAGGTTTCTTTACAACTCAGTATGAATATCCACATCATTGACTTCCAAGATATAAAATAATCTTCCCATAAACCTTCTGAAATCATTCCCATAATCCTCCTCCACTTTAAATATTGTGGAAGAAATTGATGTAATTTAATTTCTACTCTGTCAATTATATTTCATCTTGGTAAAGTGCTTTATTTGGAGAAGTTGATCGTGGTAAAAGATGATGATACAGCTAGAGTATGGTAGGTGAAATAATGTCTTATTTTATAATCAGGAATAACAGTATAATCCCCCCCCCATCTATTCAGGAGCATGGCGAATTTGAAAGGGTTTGCTTTGAATGCACTCCATTGAGGATACCAAGAGCAGGCTGACATAAAGTAGGACTACATTTTTATTATTGAGAATTCATAATTCCAAGTCTGTTGCATTTGTTTTTAAATTCTGCTGGATCTTATGGAAAAGGATAAGGGAAAATAGGGGAAAGCATATCAAGGGGCTTCCTGCGTTACAACAAAAGGAATGTTCAACTCCATCCAGTTAAGTTCTCAGAAGAAAAATGGAATTCACCCTGTATGAAGTTCATCTTTTTACTACCCATCTGTAAACAAATAATTTAAACCATAATTAAAATAAAATTAAAACGGTTGACTCAACTCAAATACTTGGAGAAAATGATTAACAAACATGACTACCATAAATTTCCTGAAGACTTGGCCAAATTTTGCCTGCACTTTCAGCCTAACCTGCAGGGGGCAATAGCTCGACACGAATGACAACAAAGGCTGCTGAGCTATTAGACTTGGATTTCTGGCTATGACCCTGGTATGTTGTGTAGGTTGGAAAGAGTGCTTAATTAATGTATATTGAAACAAAAGATCAGGTAAATTGTTTGATTTGTCTTCAAGCTATTTTTTAGACTAATTAAATTCGTAAGTGTTAGGGTTTTTTTTTTCTTTAAAAGATTATCAAAGTTTTAGGAGCTACATGCAGCTCTCTGAAGAATTATCCTATGCATTAATGTTTACTATAGAATTTATGTAATGTTATGTCTTTTTAAAAAAGGCAACAGAATCAAAATGAACAGTTTTCAGTGTTCAAATGGATGACAAAATCAGAGGAGATGTAGAATATTGAGATATAGTTAATAAAAGATTGTCAGTATCTAGACAATAAACTCTTTTAATATTCCTTTTTAAAAAAACCTTGTAATTACAATGGATGGAGACAATCATGCTATTGCTTGCAATATGTTTTCTTTCCACAAAGAAAACATTCATTTAAAAAAAACTGGCTTATATGTAAATATGATAAACAATTAGTGAGTTATCTCTTCTTATTGCCATATTATTTTTATTACAGATGGAATAGAACTTATTGGCTATCGATAATCTATACTCTCTTTTCCTCCCCCCCCTTGATAGCTCCACTCCTTCCTCCTCCCTATATCTCCCCCTGAACTGATCAGGAAAGACTGGAAATGGTCCAAAAGGGGTTTGGGCTGGAAAGAGTCATTGTAGAATTAAAAAGGAAAACTCTTCCCATCTCCTGGCTGCAATCATATTTAATGTTCATTATGTCAATTTTAAATGATACAAAATGCCTTCCCCGAAAGGCATCCTGATTTCAAGAAATCAGAAGGGTACCTGGCATTAAACAACCCCGAGCCAATCCTGGTGGGATTAACTGGGCTGAGTTTCTATATACTGCACTTGCTATGAATCTACTTTGATCACAGGAAGGAAAAAAAATGATAATAGATTTTTTTTTTTTTGAGAATTGCTGCACAGGAGTGTTCCGTTTCTTTCATATGGCAGAGTTTGATCTTGATAAAAACCTTTTAAAACATTCTTTTCCCCCACTATGGTAAAGATACGCTATCTATTTTCTATTTTTGCTTTCCTTTAAGAAAAGAAAATGGGGATTGCTTACATGGGGAAAGAAAATTTTATTCTCCAACACCCCCCTCCCATTCTACTAAACCGTTTTAGTCGACATATGTTTGTTATCAGAGAGAGGTGCTGTGAACACACAGCCATTTTCTTAGCAGCTTTCTGACTGTATGTTACCATAGTCCCACAAGGCATTGGTCCTTTCCCATTGGGAAGTCATGAATAAGAGACTATGAAGCTTGCACGTCAGATCTTCCTCAATTAATCCACCATTAGCATGTTTGGGATCCACTACTGGATGGTTAACAGCAGCTTTTGTAACTGTACGCCGACCATATCCAATTATGCTCTGCTAAAAATGAACTCTTTGCAGACCAACCCTCTCGGGCTGTCAGTGCTTCCCGTTTTTCTATTTTAACGTTTGTGTATAGTGGCAGGCGACAGATGGTGTAGATCAGATCGATTTGATTGCATTAGATGATTTTTTTTCCCTTCCCCACTCCTTTCTGGAAGCTCGCATCAGCTGAAGGCTATCGCCTGGGACTCCTCGGAAGCATGAGCAAGCCGCCAGCACGCGAAGGCACTGGGGCACAGCCAGCGCGAGGCGCCGAGGTCCCTTCCCAGGGCTTGTTAACACTGTAACCCGGCACTCGGAGGGAAGCGGCTCCCACTGCCCAGAGGCTACCGCACTCCACATCAGATGACTCCCTGGCTTCTGCACACAGTTGGAGTTCCGCTTGAAACCGGGATTTAGAGGGTAAGCACTTCAATCGAGATGGATTTGTGACAGTTACTTTGCCATACAGCAAGACAAATCTCGGAGAACGTAAAGGATGTAGGCTCTGTGGGTGCGGGAGACTGTTTACACGGACAAATGTGTTTCTTTTTGTCTGAGAACGAGAGAGTATTATTCAGTAAAGATGTGTATAGTGTTTTTCCA
Organism: Otolemur garnettii; assembly: GCF_000181295.1. NCBI lineage: Eukaryota > Metazoa > Chordata > Mammalia > Primates > Galagidae > Otolemur > Otolemur garnettii. The sequence continues at coordinate 11,505,852 of NW_003852405.1, forward strand.
TTAATTGTAAGAGTCGACTACCAACCTCCTCCCGATTTTTCCCCTCTCCTCGGTGTTTCCCCCTTTCTACTTGAGAGGGAAGGAGAGAGGGAGAGGGAGGGAGTCAGGGGGAGAGAGAGAGAGAGGGAAAGAGGGGGGAGAGAGGGGGGGGAGAGAGAGAGAGAGAACAGCATTTCTGCTTTAGCTTAATTGGCTTATTTCCTCAAACCATTGCTTTGTCGAGCTTCTTTATGTGTATTTGGTTGCAAATTACCAAGCATTTAACTGAGATGGGTGTAGGAGTGTGGGGGATTGGGTAGCAAAGTAGTGGGAACCGCCAGCGAGTCGCGATGGCCTTGAGAGATCAAAGGTGCCGAAAGCCCCCTGCCCGCAAAACACACCTCCAGTTACTGGGGCGCGGGAGAAATGTAGATTCAAATAAATATGGCTAGCAGGAGTCGATGAACAAAGGTGCTTAATGCAGACCCAGCCTCCTCCGCTGATATTGTTCCGCTAGCGGTATCTAAATATTCCAAAGCAAAGTGTGAGTTGATCAACAAACGCCCGGATGGTATTGAGCTTTTTCCCTTTTCTGTTTTTGTGTGGAGGGTGGAGAAGGGGGGAGGGTGGATGGGTGGGGGAAATCCGACAGCTTAAGGAGGCTTGAATTGAATATGCACCCAGCGGCAGTGGTCTCGTAGGAAATGGTGTTCTCGTAAGTCAGGCTGCCCCGCTGAAGCACGAGAGAGCTTTGGTTAGAGCTCAGAGCGTCAGTTCTGGGGCGAGTGCTGCCGGCAGGCAGCCGGGCAGAGCTGTCCACTCTCCAGGTGCTGAAGCTGGTGGACCCTTTGGGTAGGTAGGAAAGGGCTGGCATTGCTAGTTCGGTGGAAAGGGAGCATAACAACTGCGTTGTTCTAGTTTCTTAAAGCATGTGAGTCTGTGGGTCTGTGTGTGGATATTTTTTTTTAATTGTGAGGAAGCAAAACTAAAAGAGACTACTCCAAAAGCGTTGAAAAGCTGTGAGGGTATTTATGCTGTGATTCTGATGCCCTGTGTCTTGCTGTGTGTGTGTGTGTGTGTGTGTGTGTGTGTGTGACTTGACTCTCCTTTTGAATTAGAAACGTTCCATTTAGCAAATCCAAACCTACCTATATAATGTGCTTTTTGTTTTCCTTGTAATGCTAGTTGAGATTTCAATGGAAGAGTTTAGAACCAAACGTACACTTTGCTGGGAGACTATTGCATTACTTCCCCTACGGGCTTTTGTTTCTAAGAGTTCAAGCTGAAGAGAACCTGTCAGCTTTCTGGATTTGTTGTTGTTGTTGTTGTTGTTGTACCAGAGAAAAGCTCCACTTTATTAGCTATGTTAGGTAACAGCAGAAAACAATGCTTATTAATTTGTTAATTGTCATCTGCCTTCTTGTAAATGGTGTACTTGAGAGTAGTCTGAAAATAATGTAAAATAGGCTCATACTTGGGCAATGCTGTTTTTCTTTTGAGTTATTTTAGGCATCAAACATTATATACTAAACATCTGTTCAGACAACCTAGAATTCATGTTGATTTTCCTATTTGTAACTAACATGTCAAGAAAATGATGAGATGGTGTGACTGGAGAAGTGTTATGAAAAAAAAATACATACATGAGCCAGTACAACCCAAGTGCCTTAAATTTCAACCAGGTCAGTTAGAGATGAGTTGTGGTAGTGGGAGCGATTCTGTTATATAATTACTCCTTGATGAAGAGCTATTTTCACTTACATAATTTGAGAAATCATAATGTCTATTGCCATCTTTCCATATTACATCCTATTCCACTCTTCCACTCACATGGATGTACTTTCATGTATTTGGGAGCAAAGGGGAAAGCAAATTGAGAACTTTCTAATGGAGCTACAACATGTCTTGGGTAGTGACGTTGCACTTGTCCATTTTATTTAGTGAACAATAAACCCCTATTATCAGAATATCCACTTCAGGGTCTTAAGACAAAGCTTTTCCAGTAAGAGCCATATTGATCATCAAAGAATCACAGAGATTCTCTCTCTAGACGCCAGAATTACAGCCACTTTGCAAATGAGTTTGTATTGTTTTTTTATTCTTCTTCAAATAATTTTATGAAGACAGAGCTCCAGAGGTTTTTCTGTGGAGGTGTTCACAACAGCTGCACAGCAATGCATTGGCAGTGAATATTAAAAAGGTGTGCTAGGAAATTAAACATTGTGGTGCTACAAAACCGATTTCTGAATCATAGAAACTCCCAGCTTGACAACTCATTGAGTTCTGATACTATGGAAAATGGGTTTAATTATTTTATCCCTTGAAGCTTTTTTTTTCTTTAAAAATCATCATATGGTATAGCTCTAAGGCCTTCAAAGGAGAGATGCCTATTTTTGTAGATCTATAAGTATTTGATTTCAAGTAGCAGATTGAATGAGTGTTTATTTTCTGTGATCTCAGACTTGAGAAGATGCTTCCAAAACACACTACTGCTAATGCCATCCATGCGTGACCCTATCTTCATTCGAGCCTTGCTCCTTCCTGAGCCGTGTAGGCAAATACATTTGTAATATTTGCGTCCCTAACTATGCGTGTCTCACACAGGGGTACCTTGCTGCCATGACACTCCATCAAAGCGCCTAGAGTGGGCTGGCCGAGACCAGACTGGCCACGAAGAAGCAGAGCAAGTACAGAGGAAAGCTCTGGGAAAGCACCAGGTAAACAGAAGGCTACTTGTCACTCCCACCCCGTGCTCAGAGAGCCCTGCCACGTCGTCCCTCCCCACTGGGGAGAGAGCACTCTTCCTCTGTGTTAAGTGTTTGGTTTTGTAATTTGTCTTTCAGAATTGGAAATAGAGCAGCCATTTGGATTTGGGCAGGAAGCAGCCGAGCACAGCTTTGGATCCTTCTGTAAGAGGGAAATCGAGTTATGGATTTATGGTCCCGGTCAAGCTCAGCCCAGCCCCAGCCAGGGGCGGGCTCAGCAGCAAGAGTTCTGGAGGCGACGGCAGCAGCAGCGGCAGCGGTAGCAGCGGCAGCGGCAGCTTGGTCCTCTGACTCTCTTCGGTGACGGGTATTCTTGGGTGGATAATACGGATTACGTTGTTATTGCTTAAGAATACGCGTAGTCGAGGAGAGTACCAGCGGCAGCGGGCAGCGGCCGCCCCTCCCAGCCCACCAGCTGGCCACTGAACGCCGTGGTTGCCAAGGTAGCACTTTTTTGATCTTTTCTTTTCCTCGGGTGTTTTCGCAACGGTACCCCAGAAAGGCTGTGCGTGACACCTCTCGTGTCCGGGACTGTAAAGTGGGTGCGTGCAGGGGGGTGGGGGGCGAGGTGCAGGGGAGGGGCGGGGAAAAGAAAGGGGTCAGTTCGGCGCTGGCTGCGGGGCGATCCCGATCCCCTCTGCCCGGTGGGGTGCGGCTAAGGGGCGCCACGCTGACTCGGACTGGGCGATTCTCTGAAGTTGGGAGAGAGAGAGAGGCCTTGAGCAGTTTGGGAGCGTCGCGAGTGAGCAGTTCCAGCCCAGCGGAGGGTCGCTGGGGGCTGCCTCTGCAGAAAGGGCGTGTCCACGGGCGAAGGTGCCCCCCGCGAGCTTGCGGAAACTCGTGACTTTGCGAATCCCCGGGCCGGGCGGTGCCGGAGCCCCACCCCCGGCCGCCCGCGCCGCTCCGCAGCCAGACGCAGCGGCCAGGCTGGGGAGGGGCGGGGGCCCGGGGGCTGGGTCCCCGCGGAACTTCCAGACGGGAAGTGTGGCGAGTCTCTCAGGAACCTGTATTTTCTTTTCGGATTTTCCGCGAAGGGGTGGAGAAACAGGATGGGGACCGGATTGGTTGCAAGGTGGCAGAGAACTGGAACCTTCCTGGGAGAGGTTGGGGCGGGCAGTGATGTTCAGACGTCCAGTTTCTTTGGGACACCTCTTCGGTGCTGTCTTTAGGGCGAGTCTCAAACACCAGCAAACTCAAGGCACGTTCCCCCTCTCGGCTGTGCAGCGAAGGCTCGGGAGGAAGACAGAGCCTTTCTTTCCTTCTACTTCAGTTTTTGTTTGCTTTTGAAATGTTTTGTTTCAAATATTCATGGACGATAAAACAATACGGATATGTCCCCTCCTAGCGAAGAGCAAGCAACAGCCCCGCACGCCCCGTGAAGCGCGCCCTGCACTCCCGGGGACCCCCTGACGTGGAGGAGTTGAGATGCCCACGATGGAGCTGGGGACGATGATCCAGCCTGCAAGGCGGGGGCCAGGGCTCTGGGTTTCCAGCTCTCCGCCGGCCTCCGACCAAGTAGCCTGGCAACTTTTCTTTCCCTCTTGCGAAGCGTCAGGGCGCGTTCAGTGGTGGAGCTTCAGCTGGTGAAACAAAGTGCTGGCGACATACATCAGGCGCCCAGAAGGTTCTACCAAGCTTGTGAAGACTTGGCTAAGACTCTGTTTCCCCCCTGCATGGTGGCCGTGGGTTGTGCACGGACTGCGAGGAAGATTGAACATCTAAGAAGCGAAAGCTGCAGGAGGAAAAAAGAAAGAAAGAAAGAAAAACAAAATAAACTTAGACGGCCCGCCGAGCTCTGCCTCTTGGCGCTCTCGGACTGTCTGGGGGTGCTGCACCCCAGACACTTTCTCCCTCTGGAAGACGGGCCTTTCCCAGGCACAGACCGCACGTGTCCTACTGAGCTCTTGCGCAGAAGAGCAGAAGCTGAAGCAGGTGCCTTGCGGAGGCAGGCACACTCATGCTTTCCCCTCTAGGCTTTCCAGTCTCTCCCAGAACAATATTCTCAGTGAAGGGCACTTCACACCCCTTCTCCCCCCATCGCTTTTCCCACCCCATGGTTTCTGAGCCCCCAGTTACCCTCTGGGTATCTACACTCATAGCTTTTGCTCTCTGGGAACGGTCGTCTGCAGGGAAACCGGGTGGGGCCCTTCTCAGAATCTCCCGGAGTGAGTCCATTTTAAGAATGGGAAGTAGGAAATAGAATATAGACGCAATTTTTGCTCTGTGTCCTCTGTCACCAGCGAGAGGATATGCGACTACTGTTCTTAACTTCATTGTTCAGAGAAGTACCCTCTTTCTTTAGGGAATCCCCCGGTTGTTGATGAAATGTTTTTAGATCTTGTGCTTGTTATGTATTTCACAAAATGCAGTATGTCTTCTGGTGCCATTGTCTCTTTGGGAGGTTAAGAAAGTAGAGAGACCTAGTTCCTAGGTCATCTCTGGAAAGTTGGCTTCATGCTGGTTGGCTGAATAGGAAGTGTTATGATTTGAGAGGACGAGAAAGAGCAGAAGGTCTGGTGACAGGGCTTGTGACAATTGGAAGATGTAACTCTCCAGCTTTTGTGGAGGGAATGAGGAAGAACTGAAAAATAAGGGATTTTATTCAGTTTTGTGGTGCTGGCACTTCAGCTTATGATTGTGACTGCCTGATTAACGAATAGGAATACATTTTAGGATGGAATTATTACAAATGTTACTGATGAAATCTAAAGGAAACCTCAACTCACAGGCCACAAAGAAAAGTATTTTGATTTTTTTTTTTTTTTTTTTTTTGGTTCACATGGTTTCAATACTTACCTCATCGCTTTCTTTCCTTTGCAGAATTATTTTCTTATAAAAGTTTCCATTAGGTGTCAGTCTGGCTGAGCTGGTTCTTATTTAAGTTTGGGGGGTAAATGTTTCCTCCTCAGACCTCTTTTAAGATAAGAAAGAGTAAAACATTCAGAACTTTATTAAATGGAAATGACTTCAGTCCATTGTCCTTGCGACGAGACTGCTTTTTCCCCTCAGAAAATAGAATTTTAAGTTACATCACCGCTAGTCAGTTATTGCTTTTGCCCTCTCAGTGTCCGGAGCCAAGAGTAAAGTACCAAGTGTTTGTGCATTTCAGGCTAGAACCAAATAATATTTAGTAGCCATAATTCTGGATGGTTTTGGAATTGATGTCCATATTTTAGAATGGTAAGCATCTTTTTAAAAAAAAATTGTCGTGTTTCACAAAGGTGACAGAATTTCTTCCAAGAACAGAATATGGAAACAGCTTAGACTATTCATCTGACAATAAAATATAGGGCATCGTGAAAAAGAAGGGGAAAACTTAGGAAAATGGCTTTTTTCCACTCCCCTTCCTTTAATCAAATCTGCCTAAATGCTTAAATTTTTATCAACATAATTAATGGCTTATACATGGGATATTTGAGGCTTCTCGTTGAAATCTGTATGTCTGTGAACATTCAGTTTTATGCTGTGATATTCATTAATAGATGTAAGAAATGTCATCTTGTTTGTTTTGCTACTGAGTCCCAGGTAAGGAGCCTGATATTATAGAAAGTGCATAGACAGAAATTTTGCTTATTTTATTCTTTGTGTTTGTGAATCGTGTTCTGATGATTTTTGCTTGAATAGATTGCAGGGAATGGTGGTATTCAAGGTTAAGGATTTGCAGAGGGTCAAGACAACCCTTATGTGAATATAAAAAAGAAGTGTTGGACTGTTGGTTCTGACCAAGTATACTTTTTAATAAATAACCATCTCCTGGAGTCAGGGTTTTTCCCTGAGGACACTGGTATCTCCAGTATGATGTGGTTCTTGACTACAACAGATCTGATCTAGAACCACAAGAGAGCTACCAGTGAAAGTCCAGGCGAAAGCCAGAAATGATAAAGTAGCAGTTTTATGGATGGAGAATTCCATAAACTGTGTTATTATTTTTCCTTTTAGATTCCACATTACCAATGCTCAATTTTGAAATATAAAAATAGAAACAAAGGTGGAGATGGTGGGACTATTCGGACATATTTGGGGTCATATCTAGGACAAAGGATAAGTAGCAAGGACATAGCGGAGAAGTATGAGGCCATGGTGATTATTCACCATCTTGTCAATATTACACAGGTGCTGCAATTATTGTATCACAGGAATGACAGAATGATGTTCTTACACTGTTACAAAGTACTGTATTCCACCTATTAGACTTAACAGTTTAAAAGTAAATCTCTTTTGAAGATATTTTAAGAAAGAAGAGACTATAAACTAATGACATCAAAAAAGTGACTACCTAAATCTTTGAGTTCTGAATTCTGTTATATTCTGTTTAGTAATAATGTGAGCTGAGTAAGGCAATCCGGTCTTCAAAATGAAAAGTATTCTGATATTTATACAAGGGTAAAGATAGACTTTTCATTTGCTTGGTTTGTGAAAATACCTTTTGAGAGTTAGTAATGGTTCACAGTATCTGAAAATACAGACATATACCAGCTCTAGCTAGAACCAAAAGCTTAAAAAAAAAATACAAAATCCCTATGCATTCTAAAACATTCAGGTTCAGGTTGAAGAATTTTAAATAAGGCTTATTTTATTCTTTTATTTGTTTAAAATAAATACTGGATTTCAATTACATTTCAAACTAAAAAATGGCATATTGTTGTGATCTATTTACTAAATTTCTGTTTTTGGTTCAAATAGAATTTATATCATAATAAGTTTTTTTTAAGTTGACAAATTATATTGCAATAGTGACATAATTGCATAATTTGAAAGTAGTGTTTATTTGTAAACTTAAATAAAGTGTATGCTGTTTGGAAACACTGTTCCTAAAAATATTACTTCTCTGAAAATGATACAATTTAGTTGCAAAATCACTATTTCTTGCCATTTTGTTTTTTAAATGTGTTTCCAATACATGAGTGAAAATTAGTTGTTTAAAGTGTATAACTCTGTGAGCAAGTGTGGCTGATTTCAAGAATTGGTTCAAACAAATCCCAAGATAAACTATAAGTTACTTAATCTGCCAAATATTCCATTACATTTTGGATTTCCAGAAGAATGAGTGAATGAATGAATGTCATACCTTCATGCCTGATAGTCGATCAGAAGCCACCATGAGAAAGAGATCTTTTCCTTTGTAGTAGAAACGTTAGATTGATAGATATGCTGGCTTGTTTTACACAAGACTACAGAGGAATTCAAGTTATAGAATTGTTACCTTATGGGTCCGGTTACATGTATAATTTTTTTCATGACTAGTATTTAATCAGGCTGTGATGGCATGTACAAAAATAAAACAATTTAGAGCATTGAGGCAGTTACACTAAAAGACCTCAGATTTCATTTTGTCCCCTCGACCATATGATATGTAAGAGAAGAGAGTATATCCTGTGCTGGAAAGAACTTTGAAATAAGACTAGAAAATCGGATTTTGAGTACAGTATAGCTTCTGTTGTGAACTGTGACCATGGACCAGTCCCATAACTTGCCTGGTTGTCTTATCCACAAGGAAGGTTAGATTTCGTCATAGACTCTCAGGGCCTTCTACCTTTTTAGAATTCCATTTGAAAGAAGGGCCTTGGGGGGGGGAGGGTGTCTGAAGTCTACTTGTCACTTTAGGTAAAGATAGTGGTGTGCAAATGGACTCGGCAGCTGAGAAAGAAGCTTGAAGAAGGGATTCACCAACATATTTTGTCTTGGTATCAAACAAGAAATTGATCTTCAAGAATTTTTACTTAAATTCTTAAAGCATGAAACACATGGGAACATTTTTGTCACTTTTTTATACTCCCATTCATGTTTAAAGTTTTAGTAGGAAAGGAAAGCCCTGGAAGAATGACTTACAGATTATTTTGCTGTGTGATCATGGAACCGCAGATCTATATCTGTAGCATAAATTCCAAGGTCCTTAAACTATAGGTCCTCAAAAGCATTTCAGCTAATGAGACCAAATCCCAAACAACTCTATTTGAAGTCAATATATGTGATGGCAGAGGATGAAGAACAAACAATCGGCCTTTTAGAATGTTTACTCTGTGTAAATGTTTATGCTATTAAATTTAATTACAATTTTTGGAAGAGGGTTTTTTTTTCCCCACTCTGTTTAAAAGGACTAATATTTGTCTAGGATGCTTGGTTTCACTATAATCCTACAGCCTTTTAAAATACCTAGTCCAGGGCCTGGCACGTGATTGGTGCTCAAAAATATTTATGAATTTAATGAAGGTAATGATACCCATTTAGGCTACGTGTTAACATAGAATTTCACCCTTTTTAATAATTAATGTCCTTTCAAAAGTAATTATTATAGAAAGTGACTGTTGCACTGTTACCTTCGGTTATTTTAATGCTTAATTCTCGGGTTTGTTTACTAATGGTGCAGTTGTTTTTTACTGAGAAGGAAAAGGTATTCTCCCTGATTCTTAGTTAGAATTCTTAAGTAATTGAAAAATCTATGAGATGATGGTCTTCTCGAAACTCCAAGTCACAGTCTAACCTGCTATTGAAATGGAATAATGTTATTCTATGCAAATGTGACCTAATATATTTTAATTAATATTAAATAGATAACTTTGCAATAACTCATAAATTTATTGACAGATCAGTAATAGAATTGCACTTTATGCAAAATAATAATTACTATGGTACACGTATTTTCAAAGCTAAGGATTTATGTGATTTTTAAAAATCTTTTTAAATTATTTATGAGGAAAACAGACTAAACCATGATTTCATGTGAAAGGGGTGACTTCCTTGAATGTCCCAAATATAATAAATATAAGTTGACCTCTTAATTGCAAAAGAATATACCCATTCTCCAAAAATTAATATAATTTATCAGCCATTGCTTTATTCAGATGATTTACATAGTGTCCGTTCACAGTTAATCAGGGTATGAAACATTACGTCCATTTAAATCTTTGCAAATAGGTTCCATGAAAGTTCTATAAAGCTATCAAATGCAATTGATTTCAAATAAATATTTGGGGGTTGGAGTTGGAGGCTTGGAGCCATTTATTTACCCTTTTATTAAAATTTCTCCTCCTGTTCCTTTAGGTTGTTAGATGTGCTTGTACCAAAGAAAGCTTTGAGATGATTTTGAAACCATATATTAGAACAGAATCAGAATAGGAGGATTCTTTAACACGAAGAGGTTAGTGTTGTGGATGTTATGTTTATTAAAAATAGAGGCTAATTTTAAACTTTTGAGACAGTTTTACATTTACAGCTGGTGATTTGTCCAGATAACAGTTGAATTTGACAAGAGATAGGAACAATGATAGCAAATAAGCCTATTAAGGAAGTGGGCTGTAGAGAAGAATGTGCAGTTTGGGGTGATGTATTAAAGGAATAATAATGAAATTCCTTGTGGTTGTTTTATTGATAAACCTCATTGCTGGTACCTATACAGCTTTATGAAATATCAATTCTAGGAAACTTTGGAAGAGATTTTGTTCTTCATATAGTGCCCTTTTTCCAGTTGCAACGGTCAGTTGTCAATATTGATTTTACTCAGTATACCCGTGAAGAAGAAATTCTTTCATAGTATGTACGACAGACGAGTTCAAACACCTTTGCCTTTACGTATTGAGGTAGAAAGTCATTCTCTGGTATAGAACCGTAAATCAATTAAAATAGAAGTAATCTCTCAGTAAAATGGGCCGAGTTTACATGGAGACAATTGAAAAAGGCAAGAAAACTCAGTGTTTCACAAGTCAAAACAGAGAACACCAGTCTGAAAAGACAAACTTCTGAAAATGAAGCCCAGGGGGAAAGGGCTTGAAAAAGAGGTAGATTTTTAATCCATTTCTGTATTGGAAAAAATATGTATTATATTTGAATGTATGCCCTAAAAATAAATTAACATAGGAGAATTTGTTGAGGATAACGTTTGCTGACATAATAATACCAAGAGGGGGGTTTTCCTCTTCACTGGAATTGATTTATATTTTAGAGACAAGGGATATTTGTTAATTAATAATGGTAAAGATACAGAAGATTGACACATTTGTCCTTCTTTGGTGTGGCCTTTATTTCCGAAGGCATAACATTTCCACTTGATCACTTGTTTTTCTTTTGATGTAATTATTTTCCAGTTCATTATCCACATAGAATACAAAATGTCACAAGTCTCGGATAAATGTACAGCAAATTCATAGGATACTTACGTGTTATGATAAATTTCTGTCTCAGATCTAATTATTTGGTATACACCACACTCCCGTGTCTTGTATAGGAAGTTCTCACAACACAGAGGAATCTCTGTAACTTCTCCAAGCACACCAGATAATATTTGGAACCATTTTCTAAGAGTCCTCTTTAGATGTCCCCCTAAAACTTCAATGTTGAAGTTTTTTGTGCAGCTTTAGTTTCCTAGGGTCTGACAATAATTTTTATATTTTTCATGTTATTCAGTGATTATTCTTACCCAGTTCATCTAATTTAAGCTTTTTTAAAACTTTATCTGTATATAAAATTTACATACAGATGTCAATGCAATAGATCCTCAAGGTCTGTAGTATGCTTGTACATAGAGATTTTCAAAATCTTGTAAAACTTTATAGGCTAAATTGATATTAATATAGACACAAAATAAAGCATAATTAAAGGAACATCTTCATCTTTTACCCTGGTTACAAATGTTTCCGTAAAACAAAGAAAACATTCATCAAAATTACATCAACTCTGTTTAACAAGCTTCCAAATGCCAATGTTGACAAAATCGATCAGATTGGCAAATATTTGTCACCAGTATATTCAATGGACATTTAAAAATAATGCTCCTAAATAATGCTGACTCAGCATTGCCCTTACAGCAAAGAGCAGAAATAAAATCCCATTTTAATAGACCCTTTAAAATTGCATTTACTCTCCTTATTTCAGCTGTTAAATATCCAAAGCGCTCTTGTCGAATAAAGACAGACAGACCACCTCTTGGATTAGAGCAGAGTCAAAGTAAAATTCTCAGTTTTGTATAAGGCCTGTCCACGTCTGTTGCGCTTATTGTGAGAATGGCTCGGTGGTCTGTCACCGACACATCTGAATTACCTGTAACGCTGGGGGTCTGAGAGGAAGTCATTTGTCACTGTGGAGTCAGCTAACTTACCAACCGACAAAGCATGCTCCATGTACATGTGGTGCTTAACAGACTTTGCTTAGGGAGGGAAGATACGTTCTGAGAGATGTGTGGGTCATTAGGGGATTTCACCGTTGTGCAAACATCATAGAGCGTGTCTCTGCAAACCTAGGTGGTGTAGCCTACCACACACCTACATGACAGAACCTGCATTGCTCCTAGGCTATAAACCGGTACAGCATGGCTGTACTGAATAGTGTCAGCAAAGGGAATGCAATGCTAAGTATTTGTGTATTGAAACATACGTAAGCATAGAAAACATGAGATAAAAATACGGTGTTATAATCTCATGAAACCTCTGTCCTATATGCAATCTGTCGACTGGCCTTAACAACAGTGGGCAGTGAGTGACTATACTTGAAAGACAGTGAACCCAGATGAGACTGCTGCCACAGCAGTGAGCCTTCACTAGGAAAAAATGCTGTTAACTCCCTGTTTTAAAATTCACCAAGATAGAAAATTGATGCCCCTTTCACTCCCTTTGTCCCCATCAAAAGTTTTTCCTTTCTTCGTAATTATAAACTATAACTGTGAAGAAGTACACCCATTCTTTTCCTCAAGTTTCCAAAATAAAATGTAGATGTAAGTCTAAGATAGGTCAGTAGAGAAACGAAAAGACAGACAGATATTTTTTTTTTCTGAATCTCTTTGAGTGCTCAGTTGAAACTGGCAAAATTGGCTCTGAGAAGCCACACCTAAAATAATCAACATTTTTGTCCAAAGAAAGATGTTTTATGGATTCATATAATTTGAACAGAATGATTTCAAATGTGTAAAGGAAAGATTTTAATTCGCATACCAGCTAATTAAGCTTCTTCTGTACACCATACAGTTTTAAGTTAACAGTAATTAATACAGCCAGCTTGGAACCTCAGGAAGCTACAGCCAGCAAGTGCTTTTCGGTTCACTCCAGAGGACAGGGTCTGATTGCTGGCGCCAGTAAACAGGTTGGGAATTGTCAACATGGTAATTAGCAGCGAGTTTCTGGATTCTCAGCCTGCCAGACTAGTGGGCCGATGCTTGGAGCAGTTGCCCCAGGGGGAGAGGGAAAAACAAAGGAAGGGAATTTGAGCAACCTTCCTCTGCTCTGCCAGCATATGCCACTGGACCAATGTTTTTCTTGGCAAAGGTCTATTTTAAGAAATCTAGCAGTGGTTTCCACAAAATATGAAACTCACCATAGCAACCAAAATGGCAAGCGTCTCTAGGAACCTTTCCTTACTGGATATCAGGTCAAACTGCATTCGGGGCTCTTCCGGGCAGGTGCTCGGGACTGTGCACAATGTGGTTATTAACTGTATGATTAAAAGGGTTAAGATCTGCTTTGGCAGTAATCCTGAGACACTCTGCTCCACCGAAAGCCCTCAAAGAATAAGGTTATGTAAACCTTATTAACCCTTCGTGTAATACAAATAGAAAAGAAATGTCAACTTTAACACCACCGAGCAGCCAATCTTCAGTACTTAAGTGATCATTTAAATGTAGTTTTCTTAGTTCAAAGCCATAGGACCGTTGTGGCAAACGGTTGTCCTAGATTTAAAATCAGAATAGTATTTGTGGTGCTTCTAAGGCTGGCACTACATTAATAAAGTTTATAGGGAATTTGTAACCCAACCGAACAAAAATTAGACTAGGTTCAAAACCTACTTAATAAAAAGTTAATATGGGCACATATACCTTCACACATATGTAAATTTCACTGATATTTAGCAGAGTCTTATCTGAAATAAATAATAAATATACCCTGAGTAGCCACAGGAGGGTAAGTACTAACCCACCTATTTTTGTGGTAAAAGCACAGTAACAAACCCTTTTACTTTTTTTAAAAGCAGCTCGGTAGTAAATTAATTTTTCCTTCTGGTCCAAAAAAGGTCAAGATTGCTGAGCACTGCTAAAATGCAAATATTAATTTCTCCCAAATAAACGCCCAGACTCATATGAGAGATATTCTGACTGTTACTCTCTATCTTTGGCAGAAATCTGAGAAGGAGGCTTCCAAGAGATAAACAGGATACAGAGAGACAAAATAGTTTTCTTTACTGTTAAAAAAAAAAAAATTCCTAAAATGGATCGACGGGCTATATTAAGCAATTGCCATGCAGTAATTTCTGCAGGTGGATTATCAAAAGTGCACAAAAAAAAATGGCTGTGTAGATCTGGCACCCAGGTGTCTGGCGTAGCATTTAGCGAACTCTTTTGTGGGGAGAAGGATTACTCATATTTGTTGGAGAGAGTACAGTTCTCTAATCCTCCTCCACAACAGAATCCGTGTTGGAGGGAACGAGCAACACGATTCTTATCCACTCTCCTGGAGACTCTGAGGAATTCTGCACAATTATTTCTTGTTTTCAGTGGAATTAGATGCCTACAGGTGGCCCAGTAATGTGCCTCCAGGCATACAACCTGCTGTAAATTTTTAAGTTACATTAAAACGGCAGCATGTTGCCTTACAATGACAGTTCAGTCAGTTTATGAGGAAAGGGAGGGAAACAGAGAGGCAGTCTTTCCTGTTAAGCATCATTTCAGTTCTTTCCCTGTTCTGTCTTTGAAGTTACAGGGTATTTGGCAGAAGCAGCACTGCTGGTGTGTCCGTGTGCGCTGTGTCTCCTTAGAGAGGCCAACAGGAGGTCTCAACCACCAGGCCTCTGTGTTGCCTCTCAGGGACTGATTTGTGTATTGAGTATCAATGGTAAAGACAAACACAGAACAGTAGGATCTTTCCTTCCATTTTTTCTCCCATTTCCTTTTCTTTTTTCCTTTTCCTCTTCTTTTCTTAAGGGCCTTTAAGCCAGTGGTTCTCAACCTTCCCAATGCCACCATGTATTTTCATTGTTACAAAGGGGCCACGACCCACAGGTGGAGAACCGCTGCTTTAAGTGATTTCTCTTATTAAAGCGTTTTGTCAATAGTGGTTTTTCCTGTAGTGTTAGAAAACATTAGTTCAGTTTTGTCAGGACATTTGGGTTTACGATGCTATTGTAGATTTTCCCTGCCACACATCCTATGTGCTATCGTTGATTCTCCTGAGTGTTTGGGTTCACAGTAAGTGAAAGAAAGGGGGGACCCCTTTGTAACTTTTCAGTCACTGGGTTTCATGGTCGTCCTGTCTTTGCAATGATGCTGTTGTCACTGAATGGATGCAGTTAAATCCCCTGTATATTTGAGGGTACAATTCTCTGAACTGATAAAAAAAAAAAAAAAAAAGAAAGAAAGAAAACAAAGAATAATATCTGAGTTAATATGTTTTTGGAGTAGAAATTAGATTAATATTTTGAGAGGTAATAAACAGGACTATTTAAGCTTCAGAAGTCCTAATACTGGGTTATAAAGCTCTGTCTCACACCATAAACAGAACAAAATCTGTCTCCCACCATCCTAGCCTCATTCAACTTGTAGTTTATGTTACAAGGAACAAAAGGAATGTGCATGCTTTCAAAATATATTTTGTGTGTATCACGTCTTACCTACATTACTAAAAAGTACCCAAGAAAATGTTCAGATGTAGAAATTTTATTGAAATTTCTATAACATAGACCTGAGCTAAATTAGTAGCCTAGGATCAATTTGACACCTGTCAAGTTATGCTAAACTTGCCTTAATGCAAGTTCACTTATACTGTCCCGCCTTTTATGTCCTACCAACTGATGAACATGCTGAAATAAACCAGTTTATATATTCAAAAGATCTAGGGTATATTTCAGAATAAGTCACCAAAAATTATTCACATACTATTCATGAGGCATGTATTTGAGGCTATCAACATGTATTAAGTACCTACTATGTACCTGGTATTCTGGGAACTATGGGAGTTACCAAAGAATAATGAACAGACCTGGCCCTTGAAGTGCTCCTGGTCTAGAGGACCTCTTACAATCCAGGCTGCTGTAACTCTGGGGGGAGACACAGGAATGAAAAGCAACCGCCTCCTCCAAGGAACTTCCTAGGTGTGGTTAACAGTAGATATTAAATTGTGGGAAAGCAATGTTTTCTACAAGTCATTACTGTTGCATTTATCCAAAGACACGGGTCACAGATAGAATAATGACAAAAGACCATTCTATAAGTGGGTTTGCTGTTGCTTTTTATAGAAAGTCTTTCAGAACTGAATAGGCCAAGAAAGCCCCTGCTAGGAAAAGGATAAAGGACACGTTGTTTTCCCCTCAAAGCAACACTTACTCTATCACCAATTGTGAGTCATGCAGTGCCGTATATCATTACTCATGAATATATAATATTTTCCTGGGAAAATATTATTCACGTACCTATGGTTATCAGAAAATTTATTTTACTAACTGGAAAATGGTAATGCATAGATGTCATTACCAAATTCATTAATATTCGGTTCCAGAGTCAATAAATGTCTTTTGAGAAGGTGATGATAGGCTTTATGTAATAAAGTGCTAAAATCACTGCTGGCCTTCAGATGACTGTTTTCAAAATGGGCCCTCTGGTCGGCAGCTGAGCATCACCGGGGACCTTGTTTGAAATGCACATTCTCAGACCCTGTCACAAGCCCCCTGAATCAAAAACACTGGAGGTGGAGCCTCCTAATCTGCGTCTTAACAAGCCCCACTCTGATACCTGCCACAATTTGAGACCATGGCTTTCTACTGATTTTTTAAAAATTACAATGAAAGTCAAGTTCTGGGCAGCACAGAACTTGATAAAGGCTCTGTTGCGTATTTAGTTATGCGATTATTAGTTATAACCGATATTTTAATTTAAAAACCATTAGTTTATCTGACTGGCATATTCTACATTTGGGAAATATTTTCAGCCCCCAAATATCACACATTATTTTTAGTTCTATTTATGTGAAACTTACATAGCATTCTTATTAGCATTATATAATGGTCATACTGCTGATATCTTTGCAAGCATGCCAATATTTATTGAACTGAATTTTCTCCAAGATTTAAATTCTTATTTTGATTTAATTTGTTATTATTTTGATAATTCTAATAGCTACCCAAATTTTACTCTGATATTTAATTATGTCCCAGCAGAAGCTAGGAGAATCAGCATCATTTTATTCAAGTCATATAGCACCGCATCGGACCTTCAGAGCTTGGGTTGTGTACGTGTGTGAGACTGTTTCATCTATCATTATTAAAATCTTTTCGTTCACCTGTGACAAAAAGAATTTTAAGATTCTCATGTAATGAAATTGCTCTGACAAATTTTTCTGAGCATTTACAAAATGTTACAGTGTTATGGTAGTGTAAAATAACTTTTCCTAAACATGTCAGTTGGAACTTGATAAAGATTTACTTAGGATATAGATGATTGCATAATGGAAAAAATGAGTGCTATTAGTTAAGGGATTAGATTATCTGGGTTCTCATTATGTTGATCAAAAATTGTTTCCTGGACCACAGCCTTTTATTCAAGCTTGTGTGAAGAGGCTGGAAATCCAAGGGCCAGACTGTTTAAAATGCAACTCCAAAATGTGTAGTGAATTGTTCCTTGTTTAGCACTATACAGTAAAATTTAAAAGAATTATTATTAAGTTCATATCACTGCATGCTACATAAATGTATTAGACCTCCCGGACGGGTCCTCTGACGCATAAATGGTGACATTCGTGTTCAACACAAACTTTTACTATCAAGCCACCTTGGGTTTAATATTGAAGTACCAGGTTGACAGTGTTGCTGGGATTGTTCTCAGTCTAAGGTCTTCTTTTTATTAATGTGACAGTGTGCTTCCTTATGCTATGTTTAAACTTAGGTATAGAATTAGTTACACACATTATAGAATGTCAGAATTTATAACAAGAGTCAGTGATAATATTGTTTAGTAAAAATGGAGCATTTACTAACATGTGAACATAGAAGAGAATGCCCTTAATAGCAAAAGATTACCTAAAGAATTGTGTGTAACATTAAATGATAATTTTGTGGCATTTTACTTTGTATTTCTGACATATTGATGTCTTCTAGAATATTCTGTTTTCTCAAAGATGATCTTTTACCATTGTTCATTACTTGACTGAGCAATAGATCTTCCCCTCTCTAAAAATACATTCAGACTATAGGCACAGAAATGTAAATCCACTTTAGAATATGATCTTATTTCTTTTTCACGATAGAGGTGAGCAACACTGCCCAAACTTAAACACCAAAGTTAAGGGAGAGTCACAGTGGTGGAACGATTTATGCACACCCCGTTCAGATAGGATGATTGACAGATATGCGTGAAATCCCTGTTATTCTTATGGAGGAGGAAAAGGTCCATTATTTTGACAGTTAACATTTTAAGATTAAGCACTTCAGATTAACCGGAAAGGAAAATGAAATCCTTTTAGAAGGCTTATAGTTTGATGGATTTAGTCATTAAATTAAATAGACACTAATTTAAAGGTTACTACTTCAATCCTGAAACAAAAAGAGTTTTGACTGCAAAAAGGATGCAAATTAAGCACCAAGTAGCTTATATTTAGGCAGAGAACATACTTAAAATTCAGAAATGTCAAAAACAGCCTCTTATTCTCTTGTATTTTTGTTAAATGTTTCAGTCTGTCTTAACTTTATGTGTACAGTAAATTTGTAGGTGTTCAATAATTATTTTGTTGTTGTTTCACGTATAGTTTCATGTTAACATTTTTTGAAACAATGTATAAAGGAAAAGTCAGTTTGAAAAATGTTTACTGTCACAAAGCACCATTGTGATCTTTCTCGAGTGAGCTTATAGATTTATTTTTTAGCAGTATTTCCTATTGGCTAATGGTGAGCCTGTGTCACTGATAATCCCATCATCCTGGGTCTGTATTTAATATGGATTACTGTGTTGATAGGTGGAAGAATTATCAGTGTGAGCTCATTAATTATAAGCAATAAAGTGATTTAATAAGGTGACTTAACGTCTTTCTTCTAGAAAGCTCAAAGTACTTTTTACAAAATTTATTTAGTCATGTTGCTTAACCATTTTATTTCCAGACTGCCACTTAATGCTATTTAGGTTTTTCAGTACACATATAAAAGCAGGTTCCTGATAAAAGGGAATTTTAAACACTTATTCACCTAAAAGTGTATTGTGTTTTGCTGAACTTTAAAACTTACTTAAGTTTTAAAGCTTGTAGTAAACACTATTTCACATTTTTTAAAAATATAAATATTGAATCTATTTTTCATAAATTTTGCCTTTCAAAAATATGTGATCGATTGCATTAGGCACTATTGCATTCTTAATAGGAATTCTATTTTTAAGAGCAAGCTGTTGCAATTATATGATAAGTCTATATGCTTATAAAGTAATTATTAAAGCAAAACTTAAAAATAATTTTGATAACAACATTTTTAACATTTTCTTTTAAAAAGGAAAAGTAGTATTTTTGACCATAAAGGAAAAGATTATTGGAGCCAGGGTTACCAAAGAAATAAAAGTGAAAGCTCACTTTGTTTGGGTGTTAAGTCCGGGTACTAAAATGAGCACACTAAAACAGGAAATTTTAGGTGTAACCTGTTTTTTAAATCAAGAAATTTCTATTACCTTTCTCTTCTGTTCTTTTTGATTTATATTAACTTGAAAGCCCTAACTGGCTCACTAGTAAGTATCAGGCAAGATCATAATTTTAGCACTTACCTCAAATTACATGAAAATCGATTCCAAAAATGGCACACTGCAACAAGGTCTATTTTCATGTATCAAAATGGATTGCTGTACATTATAAATGATACTCCCTGATGTTTTCGCAATGATTCATGAAACCATGGGGCTGACATTTTAGTGCATAGAATTCCATAAATGCTAATCAGGCAGGAAAACGCATCACAAAGCACTTCTAGATGATGATACAGCAAGATGTTCAAATAATTCTAATCCTTTTCTACTACTAATACCATTTATAATGCTTAAAGAAATAAAAAAGAAACACACAATCCAAAATATTTTAGCCACTAAATAAATGGGAACTAAAATGTTCTCAATCAAAGCAGGGCTATGATAAAAGACTATCATGTGATAATTAATATTGTGCTTTTATATATATTATATGAAATATCCAATCTTTGGGGTGATTCAGCTTGATGTAGAAACAATTATGATGCATAAAGACGTCTCATTTGTGTCCTTTTTACACTGTTATGTTTTTCTTAAATGAAATTTTACATCAAATTCAAAATTCTGTACTGACCTGTTTACTTTTACCCGAGAGGTTATTTCAGTTTCTTGATCTTTAAAGTAGAATCCTCTGGTACATCTCAGAGGGATGTCATGTACCTTAGTTATATTTATTTAGATACATTTAAACCTGCAAAATAATACTTAGACTTCTTCTCACTAGTTAATGATACTGGTTCATTTAAAATCTAGGCCTGCTATGCCAAAGATTTTACCACATATTTTTAATCAGGAGATCACACTTTAGTTTGTCTTAGGTTTAAAATGACTTCCCAACGTGATATTTGATACACGAGATTTCTATTTTCATTTTTCTCTCTTTTACATGTTGTTTACCAGTAGAAAGAACACTTACTGTAAACATTTTTTATTTTGTTTACAGAAATTTGTTCTCAAAGAATTTGTTTCATTTTAATTTCTATCCATTTTTTAGTAAAAGGAACGTTAATATGAATTTGGAGTTTTTTGAAATTTAGTATAGCACAAATGACAATAATTATTAAACTATTAATGTCACATTAATATCCAAACTTTTTCTTTTTTGCATACAGTTTACCCCTAATTTTCCCATCCTTTCCTCGAGTATTGGATCATCTTCTGAAACTCACTTAATTAATAATCTATTTTAATGCCTTTGTTTGCGATAAAAATTTTGCTCAAACGTAACATGGCAAACAGACAGTGGATTCTTCTCCCCTTTATAAAACATAGAGCCTGGAAGGACAACTCTGTGTCCACTTATTAATATTACTATTTACATTGATGTTAACAGTCACTGGTTTCCACATTCATTCAGCGCCCCTGCTTGTTGGCGTTCACCTGATGACACAATCTCCTCCTTTTCTGTGTAAATCTGATCGAGGGGCTGCTCCTGCCATGATTTTGCACACAAAACTTCCATTCCATTTTGATGACAATTTTATTTACACAGGGACCTCCCGTTGAACACGGAAAGCACCTAACCATTACTGAATATTAAATCATTTCTCTCCACATCAAATTGCAAATATGATCTGAGAGCCAATTTCCAGATTCCCTTGGTTGAGTAGGACTAATTATTTCCAAACTGGGTGCAGTCGAACTTCTGCCAAAAACAGTGCTGCATTCTTAAAATGTCAGGTGAGCTCTGGCCACCCGGAGACTGTCTTCTAACTGTAGTACTGCAAGATTGCTCAAGCACGTGGTCATGATGAACTATTAGAAATAATGCTACCTGCAAATAGTCATAGTAATGATGGTTACAGTTTATAGGATGCCTACCGTGTGGTAGAGATTGTATCGTATCTCTCATTTCACTTACCTCAAAAACAATCTTATGTCAGATATTATTATTAATCTTTTATAAATGAGAAAACTGAATTTCACTGGCTTTTACAGATAATGAGAGTTACATAGCTAATCAATGCAAGAGCCTGACCCTATTCAAAGCCCTGGTCTGGTTTTTCCCACTGTACTGCCATTTCTATGTCTTAGAACAACCAGCAAAGATGAATATGGGCAGAGCATCAGTTGGGGAACTGGTGAAATTGGATTCTCTACCCACTACCACCGCTGGCTGGAATGTGACTGCAGGAGCCACGCTTTTGAGTCTCACCTCTCTCTCCGAAGGTTCACATGGTAGAACTAGCTTTAACCTTCTGGGATTTTAAGTAATCCCATTATTTTAAATAGTTTACTACTTCTAGAAAGGAAAAAAATGTTTAAATCATTGGCTGCAACACTGTCATGGAGCAGTATTTTTCTGGTATTTCCCCCTCTTCTCATCTGATTTCATGGCCTCAAACACAGAAACACAGAACAAAATCCTCATGGATCAAAGAAGTCCATATTCGGACCAGCTGAGCGCAGCCCAGGAAATGGTCTGAACGTCTCTTATTATAGGTCAGACTCGTACGACATGAGAATTCAGAGATATCCACATATTATGCTGCATAGACAAAAATAATTAACATTAACATAATATACATGCCCCCGGATGATGGGAAGTAAAGTGGGAATCTAGTACAAGCATAAAGGATATTTACAGTATGTGTGACAAAGCGTAAAAATACATTTCTCTTCCTGAAAAAGTGAAATGTTGGCTATATTCTTACAAAGCACCTTAGGCTGTATTAGGTACATTACACTTCTATACTCAAATACGTTTATATACGATTCCTGTAAATGCATTGACTTAATCAGAGCAGCTCTAGGGATTCACGATAAGCTGTGAAAATTGTCTATAAAAGATAAGTGAATGACCCTTTAAAATAGAATGAAAATTAATTATAGCACACCAGCAATTTTAAGCCCATAGACGTACCACTTCGAAAGTCTGTGCTTTTGAATTGTGAGCAGTTCCTTATATAGTTCTCGTAGCGATGTACCACATCACATATACTGTCTCCTAAGCATACTGTATGTTTCTTAGAACATCAAACATCATTATGTCCCATGTCAATTTTGTAATATTTTGAAAGAACAAAATGTGGTATAGTAAGCTGACATATTTGTCTTCATGGAAATATTCCTTTGTGTGTAAACTCTTTACAGATTTTTCTCACCCTTTTCTCCTTTTCTAAAGTTGACGGAAATGTAAATGATGGCAAAGTGGAAAGAATTATCACTTCTTTCCACAGTTATTACTCCGTGTTCTCATATTGCCATTGCATAAATATTGATGTAATTACACATTTTTTTGTATCAGAAATAATAATAAATAATTGTTCCCACTTAGAATATTTGATTTTTTTCACACTCAAAAGGCATCACTTAAGAACATTGTGAGGGGGTAAGAATTGTAGCAAAAAGGAAGTATGGTTAAGTTTATTTCACTCATTTATTTATTCAGCATATATTTATTGAGCTACATTATGTGCCACGTGTTATGCAAGGGACTAGGTCTACGTTGCTGATAAAAGGGAGGCAGGGCTGTGCCTCCATGAAGCTTATAGTATGAGGAGAGAGAAGAAAAGAACGATTAAACCAATAAGAGAAAGACAGTTACAAATTGTGGAAGCTTTCATAGAGGAAATTAACACATTGAGAAGATTGAGATCATCTGAGGTCAGTTTAGAGACAGTGAAATGAGGATCTTTCTGAGATCATGAAAGATAATAAAACTCATGCTTGATGAAGAGTGTTCTAAACCAAGGTGGTACAAAGTGCAGAGACATTGAAACCTGTCAAAATACTTCCGGAATGCTTTCTCTGCTGTGTCCGTCAGTTTCATTAGTTAGTATGTTTCTCAGGAAAATTACAACCCTTCCACAAAGATTTGCCAGAGATAACAGGCGTTTTTGAAAAGTTGTAGGAATTTGGAAAAAATGAGGAAATTACTCTGAAGAAACTGGCTTAAGAGTAGAGAAGCATTTGATACTTAAAATACTTTTCTTCAGTGATATTAAGCTTTTAAGAAACTGTGGTCTCTTAGAGAAATCATCTCTTCTTGGATTTCCTGTGTTTATCATAGTCCATGAGAAACATTAGGTGTTTTATAGAATATAAAATTTATCCTGATTATTTTTCATTCTTAGAGTAGTTAACTGTTTCTTATTTATTTTTTATTCACAACAAATGCATTCAATCTCCAAAATACACGTCATTTTTGAGTAAGACAGGAAGTATCAGAGGCTTTTTGTCAAAAACATCAAAAAATATTTTCATGTAAACTCATCATGTTATGAAAAAAACACGGACTACCTCGAAGAATGATTTGCTGGAGTATTCCATCATCTTATAGTATGAATGCATGCTACACAATATTTTATTTTGCTTTGAAGTATTTATATTACAAAAGTAAATAAGATTTTCTAAAATTATTATAGAAGCGTTTATACAAAATTGAATTTTAATCAACTTGGCATACGAATTATGTTAACAATGGCCTAATGTATCTCCATAACTTCATAACAAATAAAGGAAAAGTAAGTAAAAACAAATTAATTTGTGTACATAATGTATTTGTCTTTTTATGACTATTGGAAATTTTTCCAAATGTTCTAAATTGGCTGATATTAAATGATGAAAATTAAATAGAAAATTGAATTAGTCCAATAATTTTGCATTTCTCTTTCAAATGATGCAGACTTGAACTAAAATTAGCATGTTCTAGGAAACTTTCACCTAGCCCTTGGAGTAGGCACCACTTAGTCTTCAGATTAATTCTTACAATTTTAATTTTCATTTAACTACACCTCTAAAACACAGACATCAGTTAAATAGTTTTCAATCAGTTAGATGTTGGGCTTCATAGGGAACCAGAACATCTCCTCTGACATAAAAGTAACAGAATCCAAATCCACTTTGAAGATGATAAATTCTAGAGCAAGTATTTTATAAAAGTTGGGGATATAAAGAATTTCTTTGAAAGCTCATAAAATAAGACATTCAGTAATCTAACCTGAAGGCTAAATTTTGAAAATCAAAGCTTAATTCTGATCATATTCTAGAGGTTATAAAATAAAGCTGTGCCCCAATCATAAGTAGACTCCATGTAAGAATCATGAGTATCTTTTCCACTGTTCTACAGTATTGAGGAGAAAATAATTAATTCATAAACATTTTACACAAGTATTACCTCAATGAGGTAAGTTGAAATTCACATTCCAGTTTCAGTTTAGGTTTGTCTATTATGCTTTTGAGCCTGCTAGAAGCATTTGTATTTATACAACAAAGGATGTCGCTGAACTTGCTTTAGTAAATCTCAGTGAAAAATAAAGCAGATTTTTACGTATACAACATGCAGTATCGTTTTATTTTAACAGTGATTCAGGAAAACAATATGAAGGTGTCATTAATATGGAACCCACTGGGCAGCGTTGGAATCTTTCTGTGGTTTCATATTTCCTTACGAACACCTTAAGTTACTCATCACGTTTCGTTGTAACTGTTGAGTCACATGCTCTCCTCTTCCTTACCTAGAACACCCTGAGTACACCGTGGTCCTCTCTGAATTATTGTCATCCCTTCTGAATCTCTAGGAGGTACTATGTAACTGTAAAATGAAAGGATATATGAATGACTGCGAAGAGATGATGTGGAAATGCGACCAAGATAAAATGAAAATCAGCTCCCCATAAATCAGGAGCAGGGTCGAGAGCTTCCCACTCACCCCAGCCACCAAAACACAGAGAATTGGAAGTTGTAAAATGATCAGTTAAGACACTGTATGGTTTTGCGGCTCTAAAATTCACTAAAGCTTTGGCGCGCTTTGATAGGGAGGCAGACAAATGGGATAATAAGCCCTGATCTCCTCTGGTCACGTTTATATTCACGTTAAGGATATACATCACAGTTGTCTTGCAACTTTACGTTGTTGCCTCACATCATAGCTATCTTTATTTTCATTATGATCTGATTCAGTTTCCTTGAATTGATCCTTACAGCCGGGTTGTTCTTCCTCATTGTTCTGCAGAAATTTAATCACATATGCTTTTTTATTTCAACAGTTGTCCTTCAAGGAACAAAGATGGTCTGTATGTAAGGATGCTGTTTCCGCTAAAATGTCATCTTAGCCAATATAGAAGGGTAAAAATAGAAACAATTTTGGATAACTAACACTGTAAGAGTAGCCATCTGCTTCCCAGAAAGATATAAATGTGTTTTCTGATTTCTTTCCTCAAACTAATCCAACAGAGTTCATTCCTAAAATCTGAGATTGTATCTCCCCCTTACAAAAAAATTTTTTTTTCTGATACTCTATGACCAAATAATGAGCTTGCAAATACCCTGGATGAACTTTAAACAACCCATCAAATGTTGTTGATGGATACTACATAGAATGATCCAGCAGCCATCTGGAGACCCGTTGGACGATCAAGCTACCATTTTCCAGATTGAGAAAGCAATCAAAATGAGGAAAATGGGAAGAGTACCACCCCAGATGGTATTCCAGCTGAACTATACAAGTGTGGGTACACACCAAATAGTGAATACTTTCACCACTTGTTCAAAACCATATGGACACAGATACGTGCAGATATTTGAAGGACACCTATTTCTTAAAGACAAAAAAGAGGGAATAAGTTAGGATACTGAGAGGTAATGAGGGATAAGTTAGGGTACTAAGTAAGGGTGCTAATCTTAACTGATAAAAAGGTGCTGACCTCCATGTTGTCAATTCTAGGTTACCTAAAATAATTTACTTTAGGATATTATAATCATGCCCATGTCCTAGAACTTCAAAAGGTACAATTCATGAACTAATAGAATGAAACTAGTTTTAGAGAATATGTTGAAATATCCTGAGTTAATTTCAACTGCATTTTTTTTTAGGTCAAAGCTAATAAAAATGTAAATACTCTAAGATGGAGTGTACATTTGAAAACTTCCTATTATTTGAGATTATAGTTGCTTTTACAATTTTCAGAGGAATAAAGTAACATAAGGCAATTTAAAAATTCCAATATTTAGAATTATTTGGATTGTACTATCAGATTACATAACTTATTTCTGTCATTGAGAAATATTCTAATGTAAAAGAAGCCCATGGGCGAACTCTTCTTTTGTGGGGAAGGGTGTCTGTAAAATACAGCAGATCATTTACTTGTTACTTATCACTAAAAGACTCAGGGAACCTCAGGCAAGGCAAAGGACTCTATAAAGATATTTCTGTATGATTTTGACTTCTGAAACATGAACCAGTGCAAACTTTAGTTATTGTGTATCCCTTCCAAATATTAGAAAGCTCATCTAAAACAACAGAACTCTGATAATTCATAGGTATGAAATAACTGTATGCATAAAGAGAAGATATAGGAGCATGTTTTGAGTTCCCTATATCTATGTTAGTTATTACAAGGCTGCTTGGAATGCTTACTAAATGATACATTGAGATCACTGCAGTGATTCTTAAACCAGTGAAACTGTTTAAACTCATACTGGCTTCAGCAGAATATTTTCGCATGCAATACTTAGCTCACCGACATTGGTATAGAATACCAGCTACAGTAAATAGAAGGCTTGTAGAAGTGATTTTCAGAGATAGCATCTTAGCAACATGCATGTATGGCAGTTCAAACGCTCTGCAAAAAAGTAAAGTTCCATCTGTAAGTTTGCAGGGAAGCGAGAAGTCAGAGATGCGTTCTCCCACAAACACATTGCCAGTAATTTTAAAAACAAAAACAAATGTCCTGCAAGGATGGTAAGCAAAACTTTCCAACTCCATCAGTCATAAAATCTACTGGTTAATTTATTTTAAAACTAAGACTACCTCAGTTTCATTAGCGTTATTATTGTAACATTGGAAACGAAGGGGGTGATTTCTGTGTGTCAGGCACAGTGCCTAGGTTAAATGGATTATTTCATTCTCACAACCACACTCTGAGATAGGCAATTTTTTTTTTTCTCATTTGATAGATAGGAAACAGGCTCCGGAGAAAATTTTAGCATTGTCAGAGCATGGCTGTCAAAACCGCAGTCTGACTGAAGAGCTCTTTGTGAACTTTGTTACCGTCCTCGACGGCTTTCCTCTGAATAATCTACCTAGAACATGCTGCCACTAATTATTTTTAGAAATAAAGAAAACACAACATTTAAAAGGAGCTATGTCTTTTTTTGTAACTCACATTAAGATTTAGTTGTTTCTTTTTCATTTTTTTTTTTTTATTAAATCATAGCTGTGTACATTAATGCAGTCATGGGGTACAATGTGCTGGGTTTTTTTTTAATTTTTTTTAAGCAAGGAAAAAACTGTATTAAAATGGTAATGCTTAATATTAACCAATTATGTTTGTTAACTTGTATACTGTATCTTTTATTTTTTTTTAATTAAATCATAGCAGTATACATTAATACTGTCATGGGGTACAGTGTACTGTTTCTGTATACAATTTGAAATACTTTCATCCAACTGGTTAACATAGCCTTCATGGCATTTTTCTTAGTTATTGTGTTAAGACATTTATATTCTACATTTAGCAAGTTTCACATATACCCTTTTACAAAACTCTTAGAAGTGATCAAGGAATACAACAGCATCTCAGGTTACAAAATCAACACTCATAAATCAGTAGCCTTTATATATATCAATAATAGTCAAGGACTCTATTCTGTTCACAGTAGTGCCAAAGAAGATTTAGTTGTTTCTTGATGAAATTTTATAGAACTGATTTTTTTTCCTAAGGGTTTTGTAAAAATTAATGTGTCAAGATCTCTTACTATATGTAAATTATATTATTAAATCAAGA
Source organism: Otolemur garnettii (assembly GCF_000181295.1). Taxonomy (NCBI): domain Eukaryota; kingdom Metazoa; phylum Chordata; class Mammalia; order Primates; family Galagidae; genus Otolemur; species Otolemur garnettii. Next base: position 11,534,006 of record NW_003852405.1, read on the forward strand.
AATTAACTTTAGTGTCAGTTTTTGCTTATAAACTGATTGGTACATTCCTAACATATTTTCCTCGTCACACAAAGTCTTTCTTTGTAGGAGAAATATTGATAATGTCTGGGACTAAAGGAATAACTTAGATTATAGATCTGGAGAAACTATTCAAGTATTAGGTGCAGTTGCTGGTCATGAAAATTCATTAGAATATTGACAGTCATGAAGATGTAAAAACTAAGACTCCGCTGCTTCCAGTTTAAATGGGTGAAATAACTTATTCAAATATTAACTCTCCACTTCCACCTGGAGAGCTGAATCTCAGCTATTAATGAGGAAAAGAGATCTGGATTGGATTTAAGGAAATTAATAGTTTATGCTAGTGGGATATTATTACACTGATGAACTGAAAAATTGACTTAAAATTGAATCTACCATAACAAGCTGAAAAACTGGAAAATAAAGAGCCAGTTTTGTGTCCTATCTAAATATTTTACTCTGGGAAGTCACCTCTGGTCCCAAGACTCTGTGCATAGTGGCATTTGTCACTCATGAGTGCCATTAGGGCAGAAGTCTTAGATCCCCTTCTTGCCCTACAGCCTCATGGCCAATTTTTTCTCAGGATGTGAAGTTACATAATGGGTGTGTTTAGGGACTTCTGTTTTTCTCTTTCTCTCTGGCAGAGCCTCACTTTGTTACCTCAGTAGAGTGCCATGGTGTCATAGCTCAGAGCAACATCAAACTCTTGGGCTCAAGTGATTCCCTTGCCTCCGCTTTCCAAGTAGCTAGGACTGCCTAGCTGGTTTGAGAGACCAGGTCTTGCTCTTATTCAGACTGGTCTTGGACTCCTGAGCTCAGGCAATCCACTTACCTTGGTCTCCCAGAGTGCAGGCATGAGCCACCATGCCTAGCTATTTCTCTCTTTTTAAAGCTTTTGTTATTCATGGAAGATATCAACCAATATTACAGACCTAGAGATATTTACACGTGTTCTATGTTTATTGTAAATAGTAGTCTGATTTCCCTAACCCATGAAAACTTAAATACTGCTTCCCTGGGCAGTATTTTTTTCCACTCCTCTATTTCAAAGTTTATAGAATTAGGCTATTGGTGACATAAATAACATACTCTAAATTACTGTGACATATATTTCCTTTAATGACTAACAAATAACTGTCTTTATGATGCTTGATGGCTCTGTAAGGTGGTATATAAATGCTAAGCATTTACTTGTAAAGAAAATGAACGCACACAGCCAACATCTGTTGATTTCATGTAGATATGCTTTGAAAAACTCTTAAATATATATTACAATTTTGAAAGATTAAATTGTCATAATTATGTATTTGCCCAGAGTAATTCAAGTTCAATAACTATTTCAGATTTCTAGTAAAAAAAAAAGAAAACTTTCCCCCTTCTGCTATAATGTTGAGTTAAAGTAAATGATCAATTACTTCTAATAATGAAACTTATTATTACAAAATGAAAATAGTATTCTGCATTTAAAAAATAACCCACAGATTATATATGTGTGTTTGTGTGTGTGTATTCTTTTTAATATTTTTCCTGATTTTTATTTTTTTTTATTAAATCATAGCTGTGTACATTAATGTAATCATAGGGTACAATGTGCTGATTTTATATACAACTTGAAATATTTTCATCAAACTGGTTAACATAGCCTTCACGGCATTTTCTTAGTTATTGTGTTAAGACATTTATATTCTACACCTAGTAAATTTCACATGTACCCTTGTAAGATGCACCATAGGTGTGATCCCACCAATTGCCCTTCCTCTACCCATCCTCCCTCCTCCCTTCCCCTCCCTTTCCCCTTTCCCCATATTCTTGGGCTATAATTGGGTTATATCTTTCATATGAAAGCTCTAAATTGGTTTCATAGTAGGGCTGAGTACATTAGTCATCAGAGAAAGTCAAATCAAAACTCTTTAATTTTATTATGGTAAGAAAACAACATGAGATCTACCCTCAACCAATTTGTAGGTATCCATTAATACTGTACTAACTTTTGGCACAGTGTTGTACAATAGATCTCCACAGCGTATTCATCTCACACTGCTGAGACTTTATATCAGTTGAACTGCAACTTTTCATTTACCCCTTTCTCAAAGCCCTAGCGACCACCATTTCCCCCTCTACTTCTTTGAGTTAGACTATGTTAAGTCCCTCATATCAGTGGAATCATGCGGTAATTTGTCCTTTTTGGCTTATTTCACTTAGCATAATGTTTTTGAAGTTCACCTTTGTTGTCACACATTTCATGTTTTACTTATTTTTTAAAGGCTGAAAAATAGTCCATTTCAAATATATCATATCCTGTATATCCTTTTATCCATTGATAGACATTTGAGTTCTTCCCCTATCATGGATTTGTGAATAATGTTGGGACGCACCTAAGATTGTTAATATCTGTTCAAGATCTTGATTTTGCTTCTGTTGGGTAAATACCTAAAAGTGGGTTGCTGGATCCCATGGTAGTTCTATGTTTTATTTTTTTTTTAGCGACTTCCATATTGTTTATCACGATTACCACACCATTTTCTATTCCCACCAGTGGTGTCCAAGATTTCCGTTTTCTTTCACACTTGTTATTATTGTTTTTAATAATGGTCCCCCTGAAAGGTGTAAGGTGATATTTTGTGGTTTTGATTTGCATTTCCCTGATGAGGAGTGATGTTGGCCATCTTTTTACATACCTGCTGACCGTGTTATAGAAATGTCTGTTCACGAACTTGGCCCATTTTAAAATTGGGCTAACAGATTTTCTTCGATATTAAACTGTGGGAAATTCTTATATATTTTTGAGATTAACCCTTTACCATATTTTTTAACCAATATTTTATTCCTTTCTGTAGGTGGCCTTTTCACTCTGTTTATTATTCCCTAAAGGATACACCAAAAGTCTCTATTAGAACTAATAAACAAATTCATTAATCTCTCAAGATACAAAATCAACATGTGAACATCACTTGCATTTCTATACACAAATTATGAACTATCCGAAAAGGAATTTGGGAAACAATCCTATTTATAGTTGCATCAAAATCAATGAAATACTTAGGAATAAATTTAACTAAAGAGATGAAATATTTATTCCATAATAAAATAAAATAGCTGTTTTTATTGTTTTGGAATAGTTAATTTTCAAAGTAGAATGTGCACTGTATACTACTAATAATTAGCAGCCTATTTGTAGCAACCTAATTACTTTCCCTATTAATATAACTCAAGTATTTTCTACAATCTGAGTTTGTCATGTCTAGAACATTTAGAAATAAGTAAATATAAATTATACAATTATACTGGAAAAGAAATGCTTATGTCTTGAAGATTTCAAATGTAATTGCAACAAAATAGAAAAGAGTATGAATGTGTTGGTTTGTGACTGACACTGAGATTTGTATTTTTATTTCTTAGACAATAGAGTAATCCTGGAAAAAATGTAAAATTTTATGGGAGCAGGGCACAGAGTCTGAAAATAATCTCACTAAGAAAATTATAGCCATGCATATATTTCAAGAATAGTTTATGACATAAGTGCCTTGAAAATAGTTTGCCCTAGCAGTGCATCTTACAAGGGTACATGTGAAATTTACTGGGTGTAGAATATAAATGTCTTGACACAATAACTGAGAAAATGCCGTGAAGGCTACATTAACCAGTTTGATGAAAACATTTCAAATTGTATATAAAACTAGCATATTGTACCCCGTGATTGCATTAATATACAGAGCTATGATTTAATAAAAAAAATTAGTTTGGCCTAGTGTTGCTATATCATTTATCGGTTTTAAATTAAAAGTTAACTGTTCGCATGTGTGGTTAACTATTCTACAAAAATGTGAGACTTCTGATTTATTCAGAAAAGCTTTAAGAAACCAGTTGAGCAGTCCTCAACGGAGGAGCTGGAATGGAGGATAGTGAGCCTTCTTCACTGTCATAGCCCAGGCTGCTATGCTCAAGTTCAGGATTGTTTGACATGTGTCCTGCCATAAGTTACTTGTGTGTTGAAATCAACAGCAAGGCAAAGCAACATTGCATGACACATGTGCTCACTTGTGAGGAGGTCTTAAGTTCTGTTCTTTCGTTCATTCAGCAAGTCCTCAGTGAGATCCAATCCATGTGGCAGGAAATGTGAACCCACCTACACACAAAATGCATGACCTAACGTGAGCTTTAATGTGGGAAGCATATACTAATAACTCCTCTGAAAAAAATACAGCAGAGTGATATGGGGGGTGGGTGCCATGCGGCGTTGGATTAGATGCTGACAGAGAGAATAAGCCATTTCACTTTCTAGATAACAAGTAATCCAGAGGAATAACTGGGCATAATGGAAAAATAGCGCTCAATGCAGGAAGATAGCAATATTGGTTTATAAAATAATTTTAAGCCACCTATTTCCTTCCCTCAGATCCTCCTTAGACTCTCTTGAGTTGAGACACATTCTGAGGCAAAAACCAATGCACAGGTCAGATTTTGGAGATGTTGTCCCCATGACATATTCTCAAGCTTTACAAGAAGCAGTTTCCTGGGGATCTTCTCTGAAAAAATTCTGAAACAAGCTTGGACACGATTAAATAGACTTTCGTAAATGAACTATATATTTAAGACCGAATTCCCTAGAAACTGTTGTGGATCAGAAGACAGCAAATGACACTGTTTGGCAAAATCTAACCTTTTTAAAGGAAAATCAAAAGAATAGAGCTGTTCCAGATTGCATTTTTGCTCTCTCTTTTCTTCATAATTAGAGCAATTATAAAACTGAAAATTACTTCTTCTGGAACTGGCATCTGTTATCATTTAATATTATAATAATGAAGCACATAAGGGCCTTAAGATCATTTCAAAGCTAAGTCAGTGACATACAGTTTTCAATGGCATAGAAACAACTGAAATTACGTAGATGACTGAATTTTGTAATTTATACATCTCCTCATATTTTTTTTGCAACTTTAAAAATCTCAATTATTACATTATTCTAAGGATTTTATTTCCTGTGGATATGAAACACATCTCACTCATAGGGCTGCCTGGTGATCTCAGAATCAAACCCAATCAGGTTATCATTGAACAAATGGCCATATCCTTAGATTTGATATCAGTTTAATCTCCAGTATAACTGCGCTTGTCTCATTTGGTGATGTACTGTAAGCTCTCAAGTAACTACACATTCAGGCTCTGTATATACTGAGGACTGCTGCTTCTCATCTTGCTCTCCCTTCCAGGACAGTGCCCAACCCACAGTAGCAGCCCATCTTCCAGATGTTTCTCTTAACTTTATCAGAAGTTAAGTGAACACTTACTCTACCAGCTGTTTCCAAATGCATTAGGGTAACCCACAGGTTAAAACACACACACACACACACACACACACACACGGTTGGAGCCCTCAATAAATTACATTCTACTGATGGAGACACGTGTATGTAGATATTCTCAATACAGTGGAAATGTCACGAAGCGTCTGCACAGATGCAATAGCCTTGGGGAAAGAAGCTTACATCTCCTTGGCAGAGTCTCCTGGAGAAAGTACGACCTGAGCTGATGAAATATCTGGGGGGTAAACAACATTTAGTCAGAGAAGATCATTTTAGGGCAAAGAAAGGACATTTTCAAAGATTCAGCAAAGTGAAAAGAATGTTGATAGACAATCATCGATATGATCAGATATAGAGTTCTTTAAATGGAGAAGGAGAACAGTGTCTCTGGAAGAAAACTCATTGGTAGCAATGCTTTGTTTTAATCTCTGTTAATCTCATAAATATGCCCTCGATCAATATTTTTGCTTGACTACGTGAAGATTAAAATTGCCTGTAGCATATTTGATGCTGCCCATTGTTGAGTATGAGAATTAATATTAAAGAGTATATCCAAAAAATGGTAGGCTCTCGAAATTTTCAAATTTATAATCTTAAATTTCCATGTTTACAAACATAGAAATGCTAGTGCATCATCACATCCGATGAGAAATCCTTTCACCAGAAGTTAATCAATTTTGATTTTTCCTTTCTCCTTTGAAGATCATTTACTTTCCACAAAGAAACAGTTGCTTACTTTCGATTACATCATTGCAAGAGAGATGCTTTGTAGACGGAGAGGCTTAGAGAAGAACAAACAGCATTGAGTATAATTCTGGCTGACTGACTATACTCACTCACGAGCCGAGTGACTCTCCAAATCACCAAAGTTAGAAAGAAAGTAATCCAAAGTTGGAGTTTCAAAAAATTGATCGCAGTATTTAAATATCATAAACTTTTGGAGTAGCTTATGGATATGTACATTTCAAATGATAACTCCATAAATGGGAAGATAAATATAAATGACCATTATCATATTTCTACAGTCTTTCAAGATAGTGTTTCTTTGGCTACTCCCCACCAGAGTTATTAAGTCTCTCAGCCAGTCACCCTCCTTTTTGAGATACCCTTGTTCATACTTCTATTAGGCTAAATATCCTAAAATCAACTTACTGCAATACCTAAAGGCAAGTTTGCAGGATGTGAAGGTGTTTCGGAAAGAACCAGGTGCTCTAACATTAGCAGGGTTCCTGAAAGATGAATGACACATCCAAGACATTTGAGCTGGTTTTCCCATAATCACTTCAGTAAAGTCCCCCTAAATCAAATGGGTTCTGTAGTATTTAATGAAGCACTAGGAATAGAAATTTAGTGTTCTATTTATTGACCACCATAAACAATTAAACTGAGACATAGTTAATTTTTTTCTCAAGAGAACCCTTTCTTCAAGGGCCTATAGAATAGTAGGGATACAAGAATAACATAACTGGCAATACTATGATCATTACACCCTTCTAATAATGCCATGATCATCACCACCAAAAGGCCTGAAAAACTGTAAAGTGCCTGCCCGTTTGTTTTGCTTGTGTATATTATAGTTTCTAATTACAAGATGATAGCACAAACTTAAATAATAGCCATGTAGAAGAAATAAAAAGAAAATCAAGGTCCATCCAACCTCGTCCCTCCATCTTTCCTACAGGAAATGAATATTAAAACTTATATTTAATTGTAACTTTATACATTAAAATAATACTGTGGCTCTAGATTTAACTTAACGCACACTCTGGAGTACCTGGGTTCCATGCCATTTCACTACCACTGATTGGCCTTTGACTGATAGGCTAGAATTCAAGTCTTTTGTTCTCCCATAGTCATACTGGTATGAATCCAGATAAACAGAGGTGAAAATTTGCTGTTTAAACTATTTCTTGGGAGTCACAATAGCCTCACTGGCTATCTAGAAATGTACATTTCTAACTTACACTCCAGAGAGGCGATTTTCTCTTGCATTGCAGCACATGGTACATTATTTAAACTAGCAGTTTCCTATAACTATTTGAATTTCTAGGCCAGTCTCCTGGGGTTACTACTGTCCACAGGGCACAGACAGGTACAGTAAATGGGTGACGTGGGTCTCCTGGGGGCTGTGCTGATCTGGGAAGTGCATGTCTCGTGTGACGGGAACAGTTGCTTTCAGTTCTAGCCAATTGTTGCCACATGAGAATGTGGGCCCAGTATTGTCAGAGCTTCCAAATTTTCAAGAGAAACAGAAACCCCAGAGATTCCTATGAAAAAACAAATATCCTGATGTTTAAATACTGGCTTCAAGTTTTAAAAAATATTACGCTGGCCAAACAACATATTTGTAGGCCAAATTCAGTCTACTGGCAGGCTATTTACAATCTCTGCTACCCATATATAATCGCAACTTTGTTCATTTTATCTACTGACTAATCCATAATTTACATGTTTGAACAGTGGTCCCAACATGTCCAGGGGTGGTCTCAGTAATCTAGATCAACACGTTTCCATTGGTGTCAGCTATTGCCAAAGATGCTCAGTTTTCATAATAAAAAGTAATTTGCTCAACCCACATTGGCTGGGAGACCTATCTTACTCTTTTAAATCCTAACCTTAAATATTCAGACGAAAGCTTGATTGCATAAATAACCCTTTTAAAATAGATGATGGGATGCTTGATAACTAAGGCATGGTCGAAAAGATACTTGCTTTTGAATATGAGGAGGAAAAAACATTTTCTGAAGGTTTGAACTGATCATTATCTTAACCAAGTGGTGTTTAACCGCTTCCTTGGGACCTGAATAGTTTAAAATTCCTTAGAAACCACATCATGAGGATAACTAAAGGTTATCATTTGAAATGTGGACTTGTTAATTAACACATAATAATTGTATATATTTATAAAAATAGAAGTGATATTTTTAGGGTAATCAACCTATACATCACCTCAAACATTTTTCATTACTTATGCTGCAAACATTCAAAATTCTCTGTCCTAGCTTTTTGAAAATATATAATAAATTATAGCTAACCATGAATTTTATTTTAAAATAAAAAGTTTGAAAATACTTGTTCATCAGATTATAGAATCAAAAAATTGAACCAGGCACAGTGGCTCACCCCTATAATCCTAGCACTCTGGGATGCTAAGGTGGGTACTTGCCTGAGCTCAGGAGTTCAAAATCATCGTGATGAGAAGAATGACCTTGTCTCTACTGAAAATAGAAAACCTAACCAGGCATCATAGCGGGCACCAATAGCCCCAGGTACTTGGGAGACTGAGGCAAGAAGATCTCTTGAGCCCAAGAGTTTGAGGTTGCTGTGAGCTATGATAGTGCCATGGTGGTGCTCTACTAGGGCAACTGAGTGAGACCATCTCAAAAAAAAAAGATTGTAAAGAAGGTAGTCTGATCTTCAGATCAATGGATTTCTCCTTGTCCATAGAAGCGTTTCAGGGGATCTATGAACCACGTGATATATACTAAATTCTGAAACTGGCATTTTTCTATTATTTTTATCATATTCTCCAAGGGTTGTTTTCACCAACATGTGACATTTAGAATCAATGATTAGATGTGTTGATGAGTATATGCAATTATATTACATGTGTAGACTCTGAATTACTCTTGTAGGACTAATTGCAAACTTTTAAAGAAACTTTTTAATTGATAGATAATAGATGCACTTTTTCTGTTGTTGTTTTTTTTAATTGATTACAAACACTTTAAGCTTCATTTTGCTTATCTTCAATGTAGGAATACAATGGCATCTACCTATGGTGGTATAGTGAGGACAAAATGAGATAAACAATGAAATCTATTCTTCACTGCCTTACATATAGTAAGCACTCCATAAACACTTATTATTACTACTGTGGTTTAGCAAACTGAAGCTCATATGGGAAAAGTCATAAGAAAGTAACATCCTATTACGTTTATAAAGAAAGAGATACGAGGGCGGCGCCTGTGGCTCAAAGGAGTAGGGCGCTGGCCCCATATGCCAGAAGTGGTGGGTTCAAACCCAGCCCTGGCCAAAAAGTGCAGAAAAAAAAAAAAAAAAAAAAAAGAAAGAAAGAGAGAGAGAAAGAGATATACAGAAGCACAGGGAGCAAAGTAGGTATTTTTTTCTTGGATGAGTCAGGGAAGACTTCCAGAAGACATGCCATTTGAGCTGATTTTTGAAAATGAGTGGGAGTTTTATCAAGGGAAATTGGGAGAAGAACTTACTAAGAAGTGGTTGGGAATAACACGGATAAGGCAGAGACTACGCATGTTTATAAGGATGGGAAACTCAGTGAGTGGTGAGAAGGTCGGTACAACTGAATCTACAGGTGCCCGGAGTGGAGAGACGGAAACAGGATTAGAGAATTGGGCTTAAAACGTCCAGGTGAGTTGTGATTTGCAGGCAACTGGAAGTCGATGAAGGCTTTCAGAAGAAGAGGATGATCAGAGTTTTATAGGAACTTGATTCTTACAGTGCTGTCCTGATAAATTGGAGTGAAAAGGGAACACATGTGTGTTTAATGTAAGCCTGCAATCATGCTGATCACTTTATAGCATGATACTGCCCGATTTTCTCAACAAATCTGAAATGGACAGATTATTTCTTCACTTCATAGGAAAGAAAACACACGCTTCGAGCAGTGAGCTGTCTATTATCACGTGACCAAGTCATTGGTTCACCTGTACTTTTAATCATTTCTTGAAAGATTCCAAACCTTGTATACGACCGCTACCGAGATGGTAGGAAAACAGGATATAAAACGATGCCATTCATCTAGCGGAGAGGTGATGGAGTTGTAATGAGCATTGATATTCCAAATGTCATTTTTGAGGAAAATCACTAAGTTTGGGCAACAAGTTTAACATAAAAGAAAATGGAAGGCACTAATTCAGGATAAATTAGAGTTAATACAAGCGGCAGGGTTGAAGACTGAGAATTCAGTGGGTGAATGAGGCTTTCTGGAGGAGTGAAGGAGCACTGGGAAAGGAAGAACTTAATGTAGACCACATTATGGTTTTGGGGGGTTGTTTGTTTGTTTGTTTGTTTGTTTTCACTTTTTGGCCAGAGCCAGGTTTGAACCCACCACCTCCAGTATATGGGGCCAGCACCCTACTCCTTGAGCTACAAGCACCGCTGTATCACATTATGTTTTAAGTGCCTAGAAGACAGGTGCCGTCAGGGGTTCAAAGTCCAGCTGGAGTGTTAGGGATGGTCATTATATTCTGTGGTTGACATCTTGAGGATCAGTGATATTAGTCATAGTATGCAGGCAGAATAGATGGATAGAGAAAAATAGACACACTGATATCACCCAGTTGGAAGGACATTTTGATGGGCTTTCTTAGCTAGAGGTCTTCGGGACATTGCCTTTGTTGTAAGCACTTTTGAATCTCTCAGATTTCTTTTACACTATTGTACATATAGTAAATACTTTATACATGTTCTTTGGGTGAAAAAACGAGAAGAGCACCAAAAATAGAGCCTAAGAAATGGGAAAAGGGAAGGAGCCCAGAAAGGAAGTTAAGGATTGTTTAACAGATGGGATGAGGCAAAAACAAGAAGAATGGAAGCCAAGTGAGAAGAGTATTTCAAGACAGAGAACGGTCCCATAGATTGAAATGCTTCAGACAGATCAGTTGGGACAATGGCTGAAAAACAGCCATGGGGGTTGACAATCCAAGAACACTGGAAAACGCAGTTCATTTTCTAAACTAATCACCAGATTAGGGATTTTGTAATACATCTTTTGATTGGTTGGGAGTCAGTCTGAGGCAAGTTTCCAAACCCGAAACTTAGCAACATAAGTGGTAGTGGAGATCTAGTGTAGGAGTTCACCAGACAATCCACTGTGCTGAGTTTCATCACAAATTCTGTAATTGAAAATGATTCTTTCTGATAGGACAGGCCTAGTACATATTAAAGAGGAAAAAAAGTGAAGCTTAAGTATTTCCATCGCAGTTCTTTAACAATTAAAACTTCCAAATACAGATATATCTTAAGAATCCATCAATTTTATGCTTAAAGTCTTCCACATCTTTCAGTTAGTATATTCTCATGCTGAAAATGTAAATAAAAAATCAATTCTTCTAAAAAAAAAGAACAGATGTCTTTCATATTTCTGTTTTGCTGTTTCACTGCCCCACATGCCTGTATCTTTCCCTGACAAGCAAATAACATTCAAAACCTCAATAAAATAAAAATCAGCATGTTGTTCCTGAAAACTTTAAAACTCATAAGTATGCAATACCCCTCTGTAATTCAAACATCTTCATTGTTTTTCCTAATCAGGTAGACTTTTTTGAATAGCAAATATTTAGATGTACTCAATTATGTATGATACTAGTTCCATGATTCTACTTCATGTGAATGTTTTGAGAGGAAAGCAATAAAATCTAGTAAATAATTGTATTTGCACAATTTTGCTTTATTGTTAAAAATAATGGTAGAAAACTAAGTGTAGTCTCTTCACAAAAACCACGATTTATGTCCTCGAGGCATCAGATAGCAACAAAGCGCTTTACAATTTTGTTTAGGTGTTATGGAGTCAAGAAGCACCAAGAATTTTCCTTTAACACACAAGAGAATTTGACACCTCTGAATTACTGAACAATCATTGATCAACAACCAGCATGGTCTCTTAAAGCCTGCAATAGCTAATGGGAAGTATGGCTATAGGCTAGAGAGTTAAGGATTTAAAAATGTCAAGCAGCACTAATAATTCATGCATCCTGGGACTGCAAAGCCAGCAGCATGTCAATAAGAAAGGCATGCTGTTTGGAAAACAGGTAAAATTAACACGCTAGTGTTTCAAGAGAACACCTAAGAACTTTGGTAAAAAGATATTATTTTCTCCAGCATAAGAGGTTGCTGATTTGTGTTTCAATATATCGCTACGGCTTATCATGCCTCCTAGACATATAACCCAGATACAGGCTACCTACACTGTCAGGTGACAAAGGGTCTGATGTGGCACAGTAGCAAAATGTGTCGGCAATAAAAATAAATGCACAAAATAAATATCAATAACTGAACAATTAAATTATGCTACAGGATACAAGAGATTTCACATGCAGAAAACGTTTCAGAAAAGGTATGATAGAATAAGGAGGGATACCTTTCGGGGGCCTCGTCTGCTGGAATGAAATTTGCTCAGATTTGTTATTTTTGCTTTTTGTATTTATTTATTTTTATTTATTGCTTCAGGTTCATTGAGGGTACAAAGAATTAGATTACACTGTTTGCACTTGTTAGGTAAAGTCCCTCTTGTAATTGTGTCCCACCCCCAAGAGGTGTGCCAGACCCTGGAACCCCCACCCCCTTCCCTCTTTCCCCCACCCCCCAGCTTGAATTGATTTGAGTTTTTCTCTGATGAGGGTATGAATTAGATCATCTATTAGCTTCGTATTAGAATTGAGTACTTTGGATTCTTGCTTCTCCATTCTTGTGATATACTTTACTAAGAAGAATGCAGTTATTTTTATTTTTATTTGTTATCTTATTATTTCAGAACAGACCATTTTAAAAATCACTCTTTGAAAACAGACTTCAATCCAATGCTTAAAAGCCACCAGGCTCTTCAGAAACTGCCTTTTTTTTTTCCTTCATGGTCTTCACATTTGAAAGAAGCTTTAAGAAAACAGCTGCATTTGAAGAGAAAGGAAGTACCCAGCACAGAGAAAAGGGAAACTGTGTTTTATTGAGCGATATTTTTATTACCACTCTGGGAACCAAAAAAGTGACTATAGCCATCAAATAAGTCTCCCTCAAAAAAATCTTTAGATCAATCTTTAATGAGAAAGAAAGAAAGAAAAAAAAAAAAAGATGTTCACCCTGGTCTTGTTTTATGCACACAATTCTATGCCTTATCAATATCCTCATGGTCCTTAAATTTAGTATTTGAATTAAGTCCCCAAGAGCCTTGAATGGCATTCACCCATTCATTAAAAGATATATAAGTCAATTAGATGGCGTTGATAAATCCTTGATAAGATTTGTGACCATTTAACTAACACCATTTCCTCTAAAGTGACAAAATCACAACAAAACATTAAAAAAAGAGCATCTCATTACAACAGAAACCACCATACATTATTTAAATCTTTCCCTCGGAGATAGCAAGAGATAGCAGGCATCTTGAGTAACTGCTCCGACCACAAATGGTTCTTTTTCACAGAAGTCAGAGTACTGATTTCTGACTGGTCATTACTAGAACAACAAATACCTTCTGCAAATAATAATTATGATACCATAGTATTGAAACTTCTGAAAGAACATAAAATATGTATATAGAAGCTCTGAAGCTAATAAAAATATAATGCAGATGACATCAAAGCATGTCATAATTGTATTTCTCTACCACTAATAAAATGAAACAATGTTAAATCCATTTTCTTAAAATCCTATTAAAAACGTCTCTCAGGTGCTTGGAGAATAGTTCAGTTCATTGGAACTTACAGCCTGGTTTGGGAAATGACATTTTACTGCTCTTCTATTGATTTTTAACAAATTTAAAACTATCACTGTCTGCTGATCCTGCTTATTTTTGAATTTAAAATGCCCAGAGTATTAACATAGCATCGAAAATTTACTGTTTCAATGTGTTATATTTTTAACGCAGCTCTCCTGTTGTGGTTGCCACTTTGATGTCGTCTTCCTTTACGGCAGACAATGAAATCTTCACATTTTTCTTTAACCAGCAATGACATTTGCCAATTAATGATTAAGGAATAAAACCATTTCTCATTTCTTTTCTCTTTTTGTCTTTTTTTTTAAAAAGAAATCATCAGTGTCTCAATTGTTTTGCTTTTCTACTTTTTGATAAAACTCAGAGTTAATATTAATGGGTAGTTCAATACTTTAAAAATTCTTTTCAAACAGACATAGTATCAACTTCAATTTAGCCCAAAGTTACCAAGTTTACCTAGTTTCTTACTCAACTGACTGATACAAATTCTACGCAAAGATACATATATATATATATTATTTAGTCTCCGTTACCCATAAAACCACATATATACAATACACTTAAAATTCAAATCATAAGCATTTGTTGAATGTCATTCCCTTCAATTATTCTTCACTTGCTTGTGATTTTGCAAATAATTTATTCAGAAGATGGCCTGGAGGAGTGTTTAAATATCTTGGTAAACAATTAATGTGCATCAATCAATACTAAAATCAGTGTTTTTTCCTCGTTTATTGAATGTGACTCTTTTTCTAAAATAGACATTATCAACAAAAAGCTATAGTTTCAGTGGCTAAGCATCCATTAAAAATGTAATAGCCACATGTGATGAAAGCGTTTTCACTCTGCAAAAAATGAAATGTGCATGCTTCATGCAAACCCATCCTGACTGCAGGTCTCAGTAGCATAACTACAGGGGCCTATAAGTACTTTTATTATAATCATAAAAACATACATTGTAGGGTTATTACTTAGGCACATATTAGGATTTCCGCTTCCTTGAATCCTGAATGTAGCTCACCTCATAGCATTTTACCTACTACCTGAATTTGCTTTTCTTTGGAATTTTTGAGGGTTTTTTGGTTTGTTTTGTTTTTCGTTTGTTTGCTTGTTTGTTTTTGTCCAGGGCTGGGTTTGAACCCACCACCTCTGGCATATGGGGCCAGTGCCCTACTCCTCGAGCCATAGGCGCTGCCTCGTCTTTGGAATTTTTAAAATTAGGTCAAACAAGATCAATTTAGTTTGTTGTTGGTTTTGTATTATTTTAACATGAAATCTTTCAGGCCACGCTGCCGATTTGAAGTTTTGACTTAACTACCAGCTAAGGAGAAGGAAAATGGGGTCCATCCAATGCCTGTCATTTATCCATTCGTTCCAACTTGTTCCTGCTATGCATAAAACAGTAAACTCCTGTATCCCTGCTGCTGAGCAAACTCCGCACACACATATTCCCTGCCATGGATTCATAAACATGCTTTCACGCCTACACTTATTTAATTGAAAAGTGCTGAAATCAAGATCTTAGGTATGATGTTTACCACTTAAAATTCACTTCATAGAACCATTTCCTTGCGCAGAACTTGGTCATTTGGATGCACGGTTCCGCCTAGTCCCAAGTTATCCTTGCCCGCAGACCATTCTTCCCCTTCTGTAGTAGCAGCTGGGTGGGAATAGGACAGAGCATAATAATTGTTCTATGAAGGCAAACGTCCTCTAACCACACTAAGACCTGACTTTGGAATGAATCCAGCTTCAACATTATTTGTAAAAAGGCGATGGAAGTATGTGTTGAAAAAAAATCTTCACGGAAAAATATGATTTTGTAGTATCGTTGATAAATTATAAAGTTCTCGCTTTGTCTTATTATATAATTATTTCTTTATGACTCTTTTCACATCTTCTTTAAGATTTTTAATTCTAACTTGCTCTCATTATTTTACACTTGACAAAGATGAGCTTTTGAAAGTTTTGTCATGCATTAAGCCACATGGCTCCATTATTGATAATGACGTGAATTGAATGATCAAATGTATCACAATTTGCCACCCAGAAGAAAGCAATAGAATGCTATAATTTATGAGGACAATTTGACAGTGTTTTCTAATGTGTGTTAGATCGGGACAGGTTAGCTCACGGGCGCTCCTCTTTCCACCACCAGGGGCTGGGTCCATTTTTGAAAATAATCAGATGTTTAGAATTATAAATATAATTTAATCTAATTTTGTGCAATTTTGAAAATGTGTAAAAGTGTAAAAAAATTTAAAAGAATGGACTGGCCACTTTATCTCCCTGAAGGTTGTTATGCGTTTTAAAAAGAGTCAGAAAGATAGAAATAGGAACAAATATAGCTAGGCACATATGTACAAATACAATTCCTCATAAATTTATGTAATTTTTTTAAAGGTTATTTTTTGAATTGTCAGTTGTTATTTATTTAACATCAGTCTTATATTGTGAATAGTCTTACATTTTTAATTTACTCGTAGAATCTTTTCCTCATACAGGCATATTGTAATTTATTACCTGGTTCCATTTTGCTGAATGTTTAAATTAATCCCACATTACAATACTGCAAATGTCACTATGATGAACACCTTTCAGTCCATTTTTGGTCAGTATTGTTGTTTTTCCGTATATAGATTTCCAGAAATAGAATTTGCTGCTTCAAAAATTGCAGATATGAAGGTTCTCAACGCATTTTGCCGAGATGATTTTTAGAGGGTGAATCAATTAATTCCTGCTATTCATGTTTTGAAGTGTCGATTCCACTGTACTGATATCAGATGTGTGTTCCAATTCCAATAACATGTTGCTAATTTGGTAGCTGGGAAGGGGCACCATGTGCTGTTTAAATGGGTAACACCCCATCGACAGAGGAGGAGGCAGAAATGCATGAAAGAGATGGACTCGCAGCACAGGGCGGGGCCTGCAGCTGACCTGGCCTGGCTATAATTTCTCACTAGTAAAGGTAGAACTAGACTTCCAGGGGGAGCTCTGAGCCAAGCAACTCTGGGAATTTTATTAATCTAATGCTTTGAACCTGACTTTCAAAATAAATTAACTCTCTTGGAGTAGAATTAAAGGACTTCCCAAACCCATAGACCAAGATAGAACCCTTTTCTATCCACCCTTTTAAAATATGGACTTCAGGCCAGGCATGACTGCTCACGCCTATAATCCTAGTACTATGGGAGGCTGAGGCAGGTGGATTGCCTGAGCTCAGGAGATCCAGACCAGATCCAGATCTAGACAGGCTAGAGCCCGTCTCTATTAAAAATAGAAAAGCTAGATGAGTGTTGTAGAGGGCCACTGTAGTCCCAGCTACTTGGGAGGCTGAGGCAGGAGAATCACTTGAGCCTAAGGGTTTGAGATTGCTGTGAGCTATGATACCAGGGCCCTCTATCCAGGGTGACGGAGTTTAACTCTCTGTCTCAAAAAAAAAAAAAAAAAAAAAAGAAAAGAAAAAAATGTGGACTTCATACTGAAATATACCCATGAATTAACAGATGAAGTAGATTCCTTAGTAGGCAATTAGAAACATAGACCTTTTTTTCATTCTATAGAAATAAGATTTAGATGCAACAGTGATAATTATCTTTACAAAATGATATTTAATCAAAATAGTACTTTTCTGAGTAACTGCTAAATGATTTGAAGGAAACTTCATGTAACAGTTTTTTTTCTAAAGCCTCATCTGCATCATTTTATGTACAGAAACAAGTAAGAACATATAATAACATTACTAATCAAATCACAGCACTATTTTGCCTTTTCTACTTTCTAATGAACAATAGTTTCCTTATTAGTTTATATATTAGGGTATTAACATCTTTGAAATAAATAGGTGAATGGAGCTACTTTCCTTAATTCAATTTTGTAATTTAATACGATATCACCTTGATGAAAGATCATTTAGACTAATTCCATATGATGCCAAAATAAATTAATTCAAATTGGTTATCAAATTATAAACAAAAGCCTAGACTTACCAAATTCATACAAAGGGCAGTATTATAATTAGCTCATAGTTCAAATCAAGATTCTAGAAAAGGTTAACAATGTCTGTTTGAAAAATATGTTTGGTTAGTACTTGGTTCACGAGTCACTAATGATGTAATTTATTTCTACTGAAAATTATAAAATGGCTTAGTAGGAAACATTATTTGCATGAGTAAAAGTTTGTGTGTGGCATCTGGAAATCTCTTCTCGTGACAGGGCTTCAAAGATTATAATAAACAGAAAGGCTTTTTCCAAAAATATTCTAGTGATCATGATTTATTTCATTATCAGTTTGGAAAAAAACATCTGAGAAGAAGAATAATTTCCAGACAATAAGTAAAATAGTACAATTTGCTTGATTTATTTTCCTAAATGCTATGAGATAATGATAGTCTATATTTCCAGTATGTTTAATAATTTCTAGACATCTTTTATTCATCTATTTTGTTTATATCAATTCAACGTTTATAATAAAATTCGTAAATAGTAAATACATTGGTAAATTTAATCCATTCCCTATAGAGTTATTGAGGATTATTAGAAATGTTATGTTAGAAAAAACAGTTTCCTATCTTCTACATTTCAAAATGATAAGGAAATGACTCCATGGTGTTTTATAAGGATGAGAAAAAAGTCCATTATTTATTCATTTGAAGGAAAAACCAAAAAAGTAGAATCAAAAGATGCATCTTGAAACCAGCAGTTTCTCCAAAACTTCCTAGGCCTTTTAAAGGAATGATAAACTTCAAATGTACTTCAGTAAGTTCCTCAGAAAAGATCGAGGAACAGTCTTCTCTTACTCATTTCGAGTACAAGAGCTGCCATTAAGAAGTCTGAGAGAAACAGTCATAGACCGGGTATTTTTCTGTAATTGTGATCCAATTTCACACTGGTCTTAAGGTCACAAAAGCTCAAAGGGTATTCCTGATCCATGCTCTCAATCTTGAACAGATGAGACCAGCGCTTATGAGTACATGTGGCAATAAGACTTTCTTCAGAATTGAAGTGATTATTATGGAAGGATGAGCAGCATGATGTGTCAGAAAATAAACAAAGGATTATTAATAGAGCCAAATGAACGAGACAGCAATTGTTTAAGTGTCACAGGTTACTGCATCACTATAATCGTGTACAACTTCTCTTAGACTTCACTTTTATTTTTAAAAGCTTTTGAAGGAAATACAATTGCCCTCATCTATCACGGAGAGACAAACGCGTGATCCTTTTCCTCTGGAAAACAGGACAGACTTTTTAAAAAATTTTCCACTATTGGATATTACTTCCAAAGTTTAAGGGCGATAGAACAAGTGGAATAGCTTTCATTTTATAGTTGTGTCAACACTAGCTAATCGTCACCGTAAAGCTGGTTATTCTTTAAATTCTCATACACTCTTGGGGCCCTCTGCCCTCCAAGACATAAAAAGAGAAAATAAAGTTGCGTTGTAGTAGAAGAGATTAAAGCTA
This sequence comes from Otolemur garnettii, assembly GCF_000181295.1. Lineage (NCBI taxonomy): Eukaryota > Metazoa > Chordata > Mammalia > Primates > Galagidae > Otolemur > Otolemur garnettii. Next base: position 11,553,263 of record NW_003852405.1, read on the forward strand.
CATATAACAATTTCTGGACAGGAAGAACTGTGAAATTTTGAACACCCTAAAGAAAACTAATAACTCAATCTCTCTCTCTCTCTCTCTCTTTTTCCTTCTTGCTACTCTAATTCCTTTCAAGACATTTCTTTCTGAAGTTGAACTGGTTTGCCTGCTTTATTGTATTTTACAGATGGGCATTATTATGCCCAAGGTAGATAAAAAACATAAAACATTATATTTCAAACTGAAAAGGGAAACTTATTTAAGATAAAACATATCAAAGTCATGTTGATTTGCCACCTTATTCTTTTCTGTCAAACCATTAATTTTATGTCACTTAGGCAAAATTGCTCAGGTATTCAATTTGCACGATTTTTGATTGACAATTTCAGGCAAAAGAAACACCCGAGTCAGTATGCATAGACTCCTATTTGTTCATTCCCTTTACTTGAGACCTAAAGCTCACAAACTTGACTTTGGAGATGTTGAACACCATCTTTTTCAATCAAAAACTAAGATTCAAAATACAGGCTGAGGCCCTGATAAAATTTAGACTGAAGGTAATGTTAAAAATATAATATGTGTGTATGCACCGGAATGAAACTCATATCCCTTAATTCTATTAAAATAAAAAAAGATAAATAAAGTAAAGAACATGTAGTGTTTGTGTGTATGAACATATATATCATAATCTATCGATTTTCTTGTCGAGGAACATTGGCGTTGTTGACACTGTTTTGCTATTACATATAGTGCTGTTAAAACATGATCATACATGTCTCCTGGTACATGTCCTCTTATGTTCAATCACATTTACATGTATACATGTGTATCTTGAAGTGAAATTTCTCGGCTTTAGGTATGCAAAAGTTCAACTTTGTGAGATAATGCTAAATTATTTTTCAAAAAAGTTATGTCAATTTACACTTCACCAGCAACAGATAGTAGAATGAACCGTGTTCTCCGTAAACTTGTTATTCTCAGAGTTCTTTTTCTGGGAGGCAGGGAGTGGTTGTTACTCTCTATTTATTATTATAATTATTACACTTTTTAAGACAGAGTCTCATTTTGTAGCCCTCGGTAGAGGACTTCCTAGCTCACAGCAACCTCAAACTCCTGAGCTCAAGTGATTCTCTTGCCTCAGTCTCTGGAGTAGCTGGGACTACAGGTGCCCGCCACAACATCTGGCTATTTTTAGAGCTGGGGTCTCGTTCTAGCTGAGGCTAATCTTGAACTCATGCGCTCAGTCGATCTGCTGGGATTCCAGACATGAGCCACCGTGCCCAGCCCTATTCTCTATTTAGTATTAATAGGCATTCTATCAGATCAAAAACAGAGCTTTCCAGTTGGCATGCTGCTACACCTCAAATTCTGCAAATGGACTGTGGATGTGCCAATCAGAGCAAATCCTTTTCTGCAGCCCTCAGTGCCTCTGAGTGAGACCTGGCACTCACACTTGTCCTAATGTCTGTGGGAAGAAGCCTTTTTACTCCAGTGTGCCGGACAAATTCTATGATGTGGAAACGTTTAAGAAAATCTGCTGTACGGTCCACATGGGAATGGTGGTGTTGGTGGTGGTACTGTGGAATTATCCAAATTACCAGGGATAAATACAAAGATGAGGTGATCATAAAACCCCTGGAAGGGAGAGAGAGAATTTCTTTTTATTTTAATCTACCAGTTTTAAAAATATGTTTGTGTTTCATGCAATCATCTTCCAAGGATCCCAGGAAATGTTATCAATAACAGAAACTATCAAATGCTCGACATCGCTACCATTTATAGCATACTGCTTAGGGAAAATCTCCTTCCCACTGATAAACAAGAGAAAAAGATATTTATTTTACAGCCTGGCTTTCTATTTTCAGAGGTCAGTTCTACTACCCCTTGTACATTTTAGCCACTGCTCCTAAAGACCATTTTCTCCATGTTTTATTTTTGCATCTAGAGGTATAACAGGCATAGGTAGAATTTTGGGTAAAATGTAAGGTATTGTTCTTTTCCATTTTCTCCCTTTCTTTTCTTCTGGGATTGTGGTGTACATTATAATTTTGTGTTTTTTAATTCACGCTTAGTGACCAGTGTATGTCTTCTGTTTTTTAGCAAGATACTCACAAAAATCCTTATGAGGAGGCCAGGTGCGGTAGCTCGCACCTGCAAACCTAGCACTCTGGGAGGCCAAAGCAGGTGGATCACTTGAGTTCAGGAGTTCGAGACCAGCCTGAGCAAGAATGAGAGCCCATCTCCACTAAAAATGAAAAACTGAGGCAAGAGGATCTCTTAAGCCCAAGAGTTTGAGGTTGCTGTGAGCTATGATGCCATGACACTCTGCCAATGGCGACAAAGTGAGATTCTGTCTCAAAAAAAAAAAAAAAAAAAAAAATCATGACATTCTTGGCTCTTGAAAATTCTTACATTTTCCAGAGTATAAACCACTTTAAAACTTTCTCATTTAACAAAACAACAACAAAACTCAGCTTATAATTTTGTTTTCAGTTTTGGTATGTATGGAGGGTTGTTTGTTTTTTTTTTTAGACAGAGTCTCACTTTGTTGCCCTTAGTAGACTGCCGTGGCATCATAGTTCACAGCAACGTCCAACTCTTGGGCTAAAGCCATCCTCTTGCCTCAGTTTTTCATTTTTAGTAAGAGATGGGGTCTCACCCTTGCTCAGGCTGGTTTCCTGACTGAGCTGAAGCAATCCACTCACCTAAGCCTCCCAGTGTGCTAGGATTACAGGCCTGAGCCACTGCATGCCCAGCCTGGAGTTCTATTTTTAAACAGAACTTTATTCACCATAGTCTGTCCTTGGATCTAACACAGCAACTTTCATCTTTAAAGAATCTCCTTATGAAAATGTGGCGATTTGATTGCATGTACGCATCCAATCTGTGCTTTAAAGTAGGAAACGTTCTAGATAGAAATAAAATACGAAGCAATTGAAGCCTTGACTTCCACAGGGGAATTTTCTTTTTTTAAGTGGTAGTAAAAAATATTTTCGGTGCCCAGGACATCGTGTTAACTCAGCACATTGTGTAGAAGCATTAGAAAGTTGAAATGTTTAAAAAACATTTCCCCTGTTACCATAAATACATATTTTCAAGTCATCTTAGTTACTCCAAACCTCTGTTCTTTAGTGCCCTATGTATTTTTTAAAATTTGAGATTAATTTGAGAGTACGATGAGGTTGAGATGTTTGTATTTGTAGAGTCTCTGTTGTAGTTGACCCACACTCAGAGAGTGTGCCATGCACTCATCTCCCCTTCCATCATGCCCATTAGGTGGGAGCACCCCAATCCTACCCCCTTCTCCCTGTACCCTGCATACATAGTCATTTAATGTGTAGGTATTAAGTACCAGGAACTCTAACATATAATACTCCATTTTATATTTTATTTAATTTCACAGCTTAGAAGATAGCAACTACTATACCAGTTTCTCAGTAATGAAACTCAAGTAGGCTGGTCATTGGTCTGTGGTTTATCAGCAAGGAAGTAGGCTTCATCCTCAGGCCACCGGATTTCTAAAGCCCATAATTTTTTCCCATTTAACCATATCTGCTTCCATAGCTTGAAATGCGTAGAGGATTACCAAAGTGAGTGGGGAAAATGCCCATTAGATAAAAGATAATAAATAAAAAGTATTTTCACTTAAAATGATGGGACATTTAGGTTGGAGACCCAAGGCTGTTGTAGAATAAACACCTCAGTCAAGGATAGAAATGGATTCCCCAAAAGAAGATGTAATCCCTGATAATCTGAGCTCCCCTACATTATCTTCAGAGGACATGGGGATACTATTAGAGTTTTCATTCAGACCAAAAAAATCTGGACACTTATTTTTAACAAGGATAATGATGGATCTTTGGAGATGATCATTTCCAGTTTGCATGAGGAACTGTTGGCTGTAGGCCACTGGAGAGTTCTAGAGACAAATATGGTGAACCTTGACTTATCGGTTGAATGGAAGCAGAGAGCACATGTGTTTTGGCATTACCATATCCCCAACACCTACAACTGTTCCTGTCACATCATAGGTGTCCAATAAATAATTGTTAAAGGAATAAGTGAACTTGACAATACAAGCAGAATTTCCATTAGAATCCTTGAAAATTGGTCAAACTCTCTCTATATGATGATACTTGGCTGGAGCCATTTATTCCCAGATCCTTCCTGTCTGCACTTGGGTACTTCTGACATCACTCATCTACACCTACACAGGTATAATTTGTGACTTCGTCTTTTTTTTTTTTTTTTTTTTTGAGACAGAGCCTCAAGCTGTCCCCCTGGGTAGAGTGCTGTGGCATCACAGCTCACAGCAACTTCCAACTCCTAGGCTCAAGCGAGTCTCCTGCCTCATCCTCCCAAGTAGCTGGAACCACAGGTGCCCGCCACAACATCTGGCTTTTTTTTTTGGTTGCAGCCATCGTTGTTTTGGTGGGCCTGGGCTGGATTCAAACTCGCCACCTTAGGTGTATGTGCCTGGTGCTTTAGCCACTTGAGCCACAGGCACCAAGCCTAATCTGTGACTTCTGCTGGAATCCTAGCATCCCCAAATTCGTGGCAGCAAATTTAGGTCCACACAGTCCGGCCTCCCACACTGAGTAGACTTCTAAACATCAGATATTGACTACTTTAGGAGAGCTTTCCCAAACCTCCCTGAACATAAGAATCAATTTGAGCAATTATTTTAGAAAATAAATATTCTCAAGTCCTCTTCTGGAAATTCTGACTTCAAAAATCTTTATTTTGACAAACACACCTCAGATAAGTTTCATGAATAGGCGTGTGCAAGAGCTGCTTTTCTAAGGCACCCATCTCAATTTTCAGACAGCTCCATTAGAAACTTCTGGGAATTCTCCTGCCCAAACTTTGGCACAATTGGACTATAATAGCCATCTTTCATTTATTTAATCACATTGCAATTATTCTATATTTAATGAATACCACATGTGAGCACTTGGGGACAGAAATGAAGAGATGGGACATGTCATGCACTCCTGGCACTGTGTCTGTGTAGAATAATATTGGAATACAGATTCATGGTGGAGTGAGGGGCAGGCACTGAAGAATTCTGAGCATGAATGTTACATAATCACATATGAATTCTGGAAAGATCACTCTGAAAGTGATGTCAGGAATATTGGGGTGGTGACACTTGACTTACGTCAAGCCTCTTGTAAGACGGTCATTTCTATAGTCCAACCAGCAGCAAATCAGAGCACGCACCATGACAAAGATGGTCAAGATAGAGAGGAGACTTGCACCAGACTGTTCTCATCCCCTTTCAACAAATGAGGATATTGACAACAGCATTCAGATTAAAAGACATACTCATAAAAAAGTTAGTAGCTGCCAGCATCAGATACTGATGTCATCTCAGTCACACCTTCAAAAATATAGACCAAGCAACTGCCTGGTGCTGAATTGGAGATATGAAGATTTACATAATGAATAAGACATGAGCCCTGCTCTCCGAGGTCCTCTTTGGCCAAGAGAATCAGAATTATGCAGAGACAATGACAATAATATAATATATAAAAGAAGGGCTACAAAGTTGTTATAACAAAATGTAGTGTGTTATTTCACTACATCAGAGAGATGGGTGCATTTAATGTTTTAAAGACAATTCATATAGGAACATAATGAATAAATTATCCTTTCAAAAATAAGTCATTTTTGCATCTTCCGTAAATTATGTAATATGGGTATACATTTATTTATAGTACATTTTCTCTGAAAAGGAGTTATGGGTGGCAGGGAGATATTATTGGTCACCATAGACCGGGAGTGGCATACATCTACAACCGTAAAATTAAGTCCATAAAAAACACAGAGGACATCCCAGAATATTGTTTACAAAAATCATCATGCTGTGAATCAAAGTTCTATTTCAGTTGCTTTTTCCCTATTACCACGTTGAGGCTTCCTACTTAATGAAATGTCTGGCAGGGAAGATTTGAGGAACATTGATTCAAAATGCCAGACTGCTTTCCACTTTACTAAAACTTTAGCAAGAATCTTTGAAAGTAGCAGCCTATTTGTGAGACATCATTGTCAAATTTCCCCTTAAGGAACGATGTGAATAAATAGTAAGAGATCCATGAATCAGATTGTCAATGCCAGGCTCGTGTGACTCTTCCCACCAACATGTGCCTAATTTTGCAGTCATTTCTCCATGGTAGCATCTCATGCCACTTTTCAAATTAATTTTTTATAAATGTTAATCATGTAGCAAAGTCTATGATTTATCCTACCTCTAGAAAATATGTATATAAGGAATTAAACCGTTTTACAAAGTTAATAAAACATAATTGCCTGACAACAATCAGAAAGCATTTCAAATTGAAACAGAAGGAACATACGTTATCTGCCAGAATAGGTTTCTCTACTGAGCTGCACGATCTCCGTGATTCTACGTACCTCTGTAAATGATCTGTCCACACTGTGTCGTCATTTCCACATCCAAACCATCACCTTTCTTTCTAGAGTGTGTGTTTTGGAGGCGATACGCTATGTCTTATTGACCCTTATATCTAGAAAAATCCCTGGCACAAGATAGTCTTTCAGTAACTGTGTGATGGATGACTCACTGCCTAAATGAATGAGTTAATGAGCTCTTTGTCTTACTATTATGTGTTGGGCCCATAAGCTTTTATTTATATTAGTTATTCAATTTTTGGACTGGCATAACATTCGATTTAAAATTGATCTTTACAGTTACACTTTAAAGTATAAGGCATATTGGTATTCCTTGGTAAAATTTCTCTTTAAAGTTACACTTATTTTATTTTATTTTTTTGAGGCAGAGTCTCACTCTTTCACCCTCAGTAGAGTGCCATAGCATCACAGCTCACAGCCACCTCATACTCTTGGGCTTAAGTGATTCTCTTGCTTCAGCCTCCCAGTAGCTGGGACTACAGGCGCCCACTGCAACGCCCAGCTGTTTTTCGTTGCAGTTGCCATTGTTGTTTAGCTGGCCTGGGCCAGATTTGAACCTACCAGCTACGTGGCTGGCACCGTAACTACTGTGTTATAGGTGCGGAGCCACTGTGCTACTTTAAAGTTACGCTTTAAAGAGGAATACTTAACTAAAAGCCATAAATATACAAATAAATACTATATTAGATGTTTTTCATTCTAAATAAATGCACTAAGTTCTTAAAATTAATGAATTTTATAATTGATATTTTTTCAGCGCTTATATACTCCCAGAATATTTTTTCAAACCAAAAAAGTAACCAATTATAAGCCTGAAAATGTATCACAGGGAAAAAAAAAACAGTAACGCAGAGGGAAAATATATGAAGATAAGACAAAAAAATCGGTCACTAAGGCTTCTGGAAATAATATAATTACCTTCTCTGGTGTTCATCCATTTGTACAACTGCATTGTCTTCCAATGTTCCCTGAAGGGTAATTAGGTAAATACTTAGCATTCTCAAAATAAGAATAAAAATAGGGATTCTGCCCCTCCGAGAAAATAAACAATTTCACAAGGGAAAAAAATGCTAAAGAAAAGAATAGTCACTCCAGATCTAAAAGGAGAATGAACATAAAAGAAGCAAATAACATAATTAAGATGTCAGAATGTAAATCAGTTACAAACATAATTGTACTTTAATCTATAAATAAGACAATGGGCCAAGATAATTTGTACTGTTTCCTCATGATCTGTTATCATTTACACCGAAAATCGTGCCATACGAAATGTTGTCATTTGTATGGGAAGATGGTGCCATGACTCATCAGCAACAAATCTACAAAATTGCTTTGTTTTAGGAAGTAGGAAAAGGTTGGCAATAAATCCATTCACACTCTTTCAACTGGTCCTCTTGTGAGCAATGGTGTACATTGGCAAGTTGAAGTTACAGCTGTAGTCAGTGAACCTAAAACAAAAACAAAACAAAAACCCAGTGTGTGAAAAATCAATCATATTGTAATTAGTGTATGGGGGAGACTGAATTCTCAGACCTGAGATATTGGCACCAAGCTAAACTATTCATATGATGTCAACGAATGCATCTGGGTTTAATCTAGTTTTTAAAATAACGTATTTTTTATTGTTATACTTTAAATGAATTCCAGAAAGTGTCTCCAATTCTCACTTTATGTACTGCCTTCAGCATGGACATTATAAACAGTATGAGATATCACTCAATATTATAACTATGAGAAAATAAGTAAAAATGCTTGGCCAGTCTCAGTTTTATTGGTGGGAAAACAACCCACGTGATCTTTGGAATGGTCAGCTCACAGGGGTGAGCCCGATGGCTGCCAGGTGGGTTTGATGTCCCCATGAAATAATTCAGTTGAGTAGAAATTATTAAATTTTTTGCCTCTAGTGGACTGTTGTGAGAGGATGTGTGTGAATGATGAAGGCATGACTTAGCACGTAGTTCAGAGCTAAACGTGAAGAGGAACCGTCACTGACTTGGAAATTATCTTGTGCCAAAGCCTATACTTGCTATTCAATATATTGGATTTTAGTATCACCATAAAACTATGTAGTAGTTATTATCCTCATTTTCTACATAACAAGCTAAACCTTAAGGGTAAAAATCTTGCCCACAGATAGCAAAAGCTTCATAATTTAGTTATAAAGACTTATGCTAGACCTAGCGCCCATAACACAATGATTACAGTGCCAGCCACATACACTGAGGCTGGCAGGTTCGAACCCAGCCATGGCCAGCTAAACAACAATGACAACTGCAACCAAAAAATACCCCTGTGTTGTGGCGGGTGCCTGTAGTCCCAGCTACGTGGGAGGCTGAGGCAAGAGAATTGCTTGAGCCCAAGAGTTTGAGGTTGCTGTGGGCTGTGACACCACAACACTCTACTGAGGGTGACATAGTGAGACTCTGTCTCAAAAAAAAGGAAAAAAAAGATGTATGTTTGGCAGTGCCTGTGGCTCAAAGGAGTAGGGTGCCAGCCCCATATACCAGAGGTGGCAGGATCAAACCTAGCCCTTTATATAAACAAAAAAAAAAAAAAAAAAAAAAAGACTTATGCTGAAGTCCGTGATCTTTTCTTTTTTATTTAAAATAAAGTTAACAAAAATATAATCAATAACCTTGGCTAGAATTCATATAATTTGTGTTATCTATATTAAGCAATGAGTATAACTACTTGATCCAAATATTCAGGGAAAAGGACATAGATTTTTAAATGACCATGATTTGTGACCAAAAGCTTTATTCACACAGGAAGACATGTTGATAGGCATGCCCTATTTTCTCAGTTATTTTAGCTTTATCTTAATGACTTTGCTAAACTGGCAGAATTCATGGGTAGTTGCAGTTTTCCAGTGATTCTGATGTTTTAAGAGATGGTTATAACCCAGAAAGCAAACATCTGTTAGGCTAAAAACAAAGGCATTTCTATCATTCATTTATCTAAGACTTTTTTAAATGTCACTCTCAGCATGGTTTATCAAGATGCTTACAAATATAAATAGTCCGATATCCATTGGGTTAAACTACACACTCCAAGGGCAAACATTGCTAATTTATCGTTGTTTATAGGGTTTCTCTGTTTGAGCAAACGTGGGAACATTTTATTTACGGATTTGATAGCAACCTAGTAAAAATGAAGCTATATCCATACTCACATACGCATCTTCAATCATTGATATGCATGTACATAAATGAATCACAGCGAACAATTTGTTTGGTTTCAAGAACAAATTCAAAGATGATTGGAAGTTTCGCCGAAATTCCCTTCCTCTGTACTCCCATGACCTTCTAAAATTCTGTTATATTATTTATTGTGTCTTGTTGCAAATGCCTTTCTTCCCAGCCAGAGTGTGAACTTTGTATGGGCAAGGACTGTATCTTTTTTCTCTCCGACCTCGCTGTGTCACACAATTCTGGCATTCACTGATTGCTTTATTCAATAAATGAGTAAATACTGTAAAGAAAAATATCAAATTACATATGGCATCACAGGTTATAATCCACGTTTGTATACATAAATGAATCTGATTTTCCCCTACACACCCTTGAATGTTTGAAAATATGTCTTTAGTTTGCCCAGGCACAAATTTTACAGAAGAAAGTTATACTTAATCATGTATAGATGAAATAGAATTATTACTCAAAAGCAACAGGAACCACCTATAGTGCCCATGACAGAAGCTGAAAGGAGTTGACTTTCCTTGAATTCTAAGCATTGTTGCATGCTGGTCCCTGGACAATAATATAAAGCTGGTAAAGTTTGTATTGGATACGACCTTCCACCTCCATGTTTTGAACTTTCTTGACCTTTTGCCTCTGTTCCCAGGCACCCAGAGCCTCGGGGATGTTCTCTGACTGCAAGAACTCTGATGTTGTGGGGAAAGAGTAAGCTTTGCTTCTACTCAGACTAGGAAACTGGCTGGGGTGTGAGTTAATTTCTCTGCCCTTCGTTTTCTCAGTGTAACTTTAGAATAATATACTATTCCTTTGTGAGGGATAGTACAGGCCTGCTATGACAGCATGGAAGTCAGAACACTCCACAAACTATACAACATTAAACAGGCATCTAAAGAGCCTTAAAATTAGTGTACTTCCAAGCCCCTTCGGCCCTGAAGTTTTTTTTTTCTTTTTTACCTAAATAATTTTGTTTTCACCCTTATCCAAATTGCCATCCCAATTGGGACACAAAACTATCCAATTATTGCCTAAACTTATACCTGATAATTATAAAACCACTTAAATTTCTTGATATTTCGGAAGAGGGAATTGTGAGTCAGGTGGGGTGGCGCCCACCTGTAGTCCCAGCTACTCCTCAGGCTAACATCAGAGGATCACTTGAGCCTAGCAGTTTGAGACCAGCCTCAACAACATAGCAAGACTGTACCTTTAAAAGAAAATAAAATTTTTAAGTAGAGAACTGTGAATTCAATTATCATGAAGGATTTGGGGGACAGCTCCTTTTTTTGTCTCATCTGTTAATCCCTACTCCAAGAAATGCAGGTGGGATCCCAGAAGAAAAAGTCCATTCATTTCAAGTTGAAGGTTCCAAGGCATAGAGGATGGTAATTTAATTTCCCGAAATGTGTTAGTGTGTAAATTTAATTAAGAGAAAGCAAGACACTAAAAAGTTTTGTGTCAATAATACAAAATAGCGAGACTTAGCAACTAGGTAATTTACATTTCCAAAGTGATTGTTAAAATTATATTTACAAAAGAAACAGAGTATAAAACCATTTCAGGAAATCTAGGGAGACATACTCTAAGAGGTAAAATTAAAATTAGGAGAAATGAGACCATTTATAATGGACTGTTAGCACTCTGAATAAGGATCATGCTTAATAAAACTATCATCTCACGCTAAGTAGATAGAAAGTGAAATTACATTATCCTTTACTCATGCTGCAAAAGTAAACGCACATCTTTAAAACAATCCACAAGAAAACAGACTCAATGAACCTTTCTTCTCATTTCTAAATTGTTTTAATTAATATAGGAATCCATGTGAGGATTTTGCAATATTATATACTGCAAAGTGCATATAATTTAGTAGAGCAAATGATTATTTATTGTTTAAGTATATTAAAAAACAATGCAGCTTTGGTATTATACTTGGTCAGACAGGGTCATATTTTCTCAAGCTTTTCTCCTCTTACTCAGCTTTGACTCCTTCATTCCAAAATTCTTATTTCCTGCCCGTCTCCACCGTCACCTCTACTGACGAAGTCAGGCAGAGGAATCTGCTTTACCCGTCTGTCACAATTATTTCTAAATCTCATTGCAGTCACACTGTATTTCTCTCAAGAGTGCTTCCTGGATTCTCAGAACCAAAATCATATTTTGCGGGATTTCATATGTTGTGAAAATTCAGATTGGTAGCTCTTGCCTCAGACTTACCAAATCAGAAGCTTCATGGTGCCACCAGTGAATCTGCATTTTACTGCTATCCAGAGATATATTTATTTAATATTTCCAGTTTTAGAATCATTATACTTAACTGATATTTAGTAAAGACAACCAGTACTTTAATACTAAGGTATACCATTGTTAAATTAAATGCTTACTTGGATTTATTAAATCCATGACTGAAAACATTTATAATAAAATGAAAATATACTATTGAAAATATACTATTTGCCAAGCTGTTTGCTAGGACCACCTAGATGATGAGACATTCTTTTTCTCATGTCTCTTAGAGTCTAATCATAGGTGGGAATCTCTGCACCCATATTATAGATTACCTCTTTAAACAGAATCTATATTCCCTGCTTCCACAACTATAAACTAAAAAGAGATTTGCCATCAAATAAAATAATAGAAGCATCAAAATAAAATTACAGTGGAAAACATGTAGACTAGATATAGGTGAAGAGAAAATAAGAGAATAGGAAGATCAAAGCAAGTACAGTGCAGTGCAGCAGTGAGAAAGAAAAGAAGAATATTACAGGAAATTCAGAAGAGATGGAGGAAAACATATCAAGAAGCTTTGACATATGTCAAACAAGAATTTCAATGAGAAATAATTGTGGTGGTCGGGAGGAGAAAGTGTTTGAAATGGTAACTAAAATTTTACTGAACTGAAGAAGGCCATGAACTGAAAAAAAGAGTTAGATAACCAAAATTAAACGAATTATACCAAGCTAGTCATTTCTGTAGCAAAATTGCAGAACACCCAGGGCAAAGAGAAAATCTTGGCATCAAATAAGGATAAAAGTGTATTTACCAAGAAACAATCAGGCTGCTGGTAGCCCTCATCAGCATTGAGAGAGACCAGAAGAGAATGAATTGAATAACTTCAGTCAACAAGATAAATCTCAAAGTAAAGTTAAACATTTAAGAAAGAGTGGAACTCAGCCCTACTATGAAACTAATTTATAGCTTTCATAGGAAAGCTATGACCCAATCATAGCCCAAAAATATGGGGAAAGGGGAGAAGGAAGGGAGGGGAGTAGGGAGGATGGGTGGAGGGAGGGTGATTGGTGGGATCACACCTATGGTTCATCTTGCAAGCGTACATGTGAATCTTTCTAATTGTAGAATATAAATGTCTTAACATAATAACTAAGGAACTGACAGGAAGGCTATGTTAACTAGTTTGATGAAAATATTTCAAATTGTATATAAAACCAGCACACTATACCCCATGATAGTATTAATGTACACAGCTATGATTTAATAAAAAAAAGAAAGAAAGAGTGGAATAAAGAAGTTTAAAGATCCACAATGACTCAGAATTTCCTACTTTCCCTTGAAGAAAATAACAAAGGACATATTTCATTAGAAATAAACAAATCTGAAAAGGAGTGTGTTACAAGAACAACAGTGAGCAAATAAATCAGTGAAATTACTGTTTACACTATTGTTTATTTTTTAAATAAAAACTGCAAATCAATTATAGATAGTGAAAACATTTCTTGATAAGAGATTTATGAAAATAGATTCTCAATAGGCAATTTTATTTTATAAGTTAAATGAATTTGGGGAGCAATCAAGAAGTACTTGAATTAAATCTGTAATCAAAATCAAGTTATTTCTCCTCTATAGCATCAATTTAATAGCAACATCAACTTATTGATATGAAAACAGATCATAGTCACCCTTAAAGAGATTTACTAGTTTCTTCTTAAAGAATAATTTTGTTCTATTTTAAACAGCGGTCAATTTTGTCACTTAGTTTTGAACACGTCAGCATTGTCAAACATATAAATGATCAACTCTTCACAAAGAAGGAGGTTTCTTGTATTAAAAACAATTTAGTTATCAGAGGGATCTTGGTTATTCAAGATATAGACATTAACAATTTTTATAGTGTAAGAATTACCCAAGAGAAGTGGCTACATATAGCAGAAAAAGAGCAACTTGCTTATTACTTAATTTCGGAGATTTCCTATGTAGATGGATTGGTGGGCAACAGATCAATAACTCATTTATATTGTAGCTGTACTTAAAAATATAAGACATTCTTTTAATTTTTTTCACCCTTTAGCCATGCTGAGTTTGCTTCTGAATTACAAGCAAAAACAGAAGCAACTTTTGAGCAACACAGTGAGTGATATCGTAAAAGAGGTAAATTCATTCTTTTTCCCTCTCCAAGGGGAAGTTGGGCCTAGTTTTGCAAGAGCATTTTCAAGAAATTGAAAGGAAATAAGCATGAACATTCATGTTTAATGAATCCATAATAATTTCAGTTCAGTGTTTAATCCAAACTATTATTGTTGTTACTGACATCCATACATGGTGACCATCCACTAGAAGTGATCAAAGGCAGTCAGGAAAACATAGTTGTTCAGGTTTTTGTGATAAAACAAATTCAACCTGCCCATTTGTCCTGCACCATGTTTTTTGAATCTTTTTGTGTGGGTATGTGAAAATAAACTGATTTATTAAAGTCTTCTTTTTTCTGCCATTGCTGTAGCGATACAGTTTTTAGCCTTTTTTGAAAAACATTTTTTCCTTACTGCATTTCTATGTAATTAAGGAAATGATCATCTTATTTTTTTTCTCCACAATTAGTCAGTGCGTTCTTCTCTCAGATTCATAAGCTTGTGTGCCTGATAAGCAGCTCTTCGGTTCTGCCACCAGGATTTCCATTCCTAAGGGCAGGCTATAATTAAGAACCAGGGAGATACAAGCGTCTCTTTTACCCCCATACTGCAGTGGTTGAGGATCTTTTTTTCTGTCCAATTAAAAAACTGGAAGTAACTAAAAGTGCGAACCCAATTAAAAGAAAAGGTACCGTGCAAAAGCACAAACATTCTACACATAAAACATTAAAAAATAAACGCAAAAGAATCTGCTTTTAATAGGTCTCCATCAAACTGAAGGAACCCAGTCCAGGCAGAATTGGGACTCTCTCCAATCCTTCCTGCGGTAATACAAAAACATTAAATCCTGTAATATAGCTATAATCTATGCTAAAGGGAAGAACCTGAAGTTAAGAAAAGAATTGCGGGAAATTCTAATGTCTTATAGTTTTATGCGGAGGTAAGAGCTGAATGGAAAAAAAGTTCTTGAGAAATGACAGAGAAACTCTAGGAAACATGCCACAGTTGAGAAAAAGAGAACAAGTGCAGGGAGCCCATGGTGATCAAACGGGCACTGCTTGGCTCCTTTTAGTAAGATTTGCTCAAATGTTCAAACCTAAGCATTCTGAACTTTGAAAAATTAATGATGGGGGCCAGGCAGAGTGGCTCATGCCCATAATCACACCTGAAATCCTGGCACTCTGGGAGGCCCAAGTGGGTAGATTGCCTGAGCTCAAGAGTTCAAGGCCAGGTCAAACAAAGCGAGACCCCTGTCTCTACCAAAAACAGAAAAACTAGCCAGGCATGGTGGCAGCACCTGTAGTCCCAGCTACTCAGCACCTGTGATGAGAGGATCACTTGAGTCCAGGAATTTGGTGCTCTGAGCTATGAAGCCACTGTTCTAAAGTCCAGGGTGACTGAGTAAGATTCTGTCTCAAATAAATAAATAAAAAATAATGATTAGCACAGATCTTAATTTTTTGTAAGATTTGAAAATAATTCTATTTACAATGTTATGATCTGTGTATTAAATCTTGCATTTCTGTAGTATATTCTATACTAGGGACACATCGTGGTAAGTCATATTCATATTTTAGGAAGAAAATTACAGATACTTTAGCCAACTGGTTGGTAATTTATCAGTATTTTCTTGCAAGAAGTTAGCAGGACAACTTGCCAGACTAAGGAAAGCCTGGAGAGTCTTCTAAATGCATTAATAAGAGAGAGTCCATGTGAATTAAAATACTTTTTAACCTCCTACAGAGCTCCTACAACATCCTAGGCATTTCATATTTGGTGTAACCTTTATTCTCACATTGACAGAACAAGAGAAAAGAGGTTAAATATTAAGCACCATGGATTTAAATTAAATATAAGGGAGTTTTTTTTAACAATACAAACTGTTAGTCTTTATTTAAAAAGATAGATACTCATGTATGTTAGGTGATATAAGGATGGTCCCATCTGGAAACAGAATTTTGAACATATGGACCTATTTAGGTCAATTTCAACCTTGTAATTCTGCATCTGACAGGTTCTTAGCTCTTTTTATTAAATAACAGATTTTCTACATAATGACTATACTCAAGCTCAGCAAAAATGACCACAGCTTACATCCAATTTCTTAGTTGCACAGTCAGTGTAGTGTTTTATAAAATTGGAACCATGCACAAGACTCATTATTTATTAAGAAAGTCTTTTTCTAGGAAGTAGTTCACTTATACAAAGCTTTGATTTCTGTCTCATATTTTTGAAGCATTTATTTTTCTTAATATATGTCAAAATTCTCAGCCGAGGACAAGGTGAAGTAAGCTGGATCCCAGGGAATGATTGTGCAGGTTGCTTCTTGCATAACCTTGGAGAAGCACTCACACCGTCTGTAGACTCTGCAGATTTAGGTATTTACTGCAACAATTTTCTGGCAAATGGTAGTGGAATGCCTTTTTCTAATACAATCAGTTTATTATGACAGATGCCTACAGATGGACATAAAGGGTCTTGAGGAGGGGTGTCCACTTTGGACTGTACAGTGTGTTCCCCAAAATCATATATTAAAGCCTTAATCTCCAATATGGCGGTATTTGGAGATGGGGACTGGGGGAGACAATTAGATTTAGAGAGGTCATGAGGGTGAGGCCCTCAAGATGGGATTAGTACTGTCAAAGAAGAAGCACAGAGAGCCCTGTCTCTACCCACCCCATATACACACGCACAAGTAAAGGGGTATGTGGGTGCACAATGCCATGCCAGCCAGCATGAGCCAGGAGAAGAGGACTTAAACCCACTTTGTTGGCACCTTAATCTTGGACTTCTGTTGTCTAGAACTGTGAGAAAATAAACTTCTATTATTTAATCCACCCATTTACGATATTTTGTTCTGGAAGCCATAACTGATTAAGACAAATGTTAGTACCGAGAAGTGGGGTGCTGCTATAACATATATCAAAACCTAGCAGCTTTGCAATTGAGTAATGACTAGAAGTTGGAAGAATTTTGAGGTGCATACTGTGGGTATGGACATGACAGTTGATTCTGGTGAGGCCCCAGAGGGAACTTAGGAAATTGTTACTGGAAATTGAAGAAAAGGTGATCCTTGTTTTTATATGCATATACGTGTGTATGTACATACATATACATACAAAGAACTTGGCTGAACTTGCGTGTGTGTGTGTGTGTGTGTGTGCAGAGAACTTGGCTGAACCATGTTTTAGTGTTTTGTGAGAGGCAGAACTTGTGAGTGAAATTGGATCTACAGCTTAAGAGATTTCTAAGCAATGTGTTGAAGGAGCAGCTTAGTCCCTCCTAACTGCTTATGGTAAAATGCAAAAAGAGAAGGATAAATTGAAGAAGGAGTTGTTACGCAAAAAGGAACCAGAAATTGAAGGTTTGGGAAATTGTCAGCTTATCAGTTTACGGGACCCTGTGAGTGGAAACTCTGCCACTTTGAACTGAAGTGCCCACCAGAGTGGAGGCTGCTAGGCGTCCTGAGTTGACACCACGGTGCACAGAGGTACACGCATGATATGACATGTGCTAAGTTTCACATGATCACTAGGGAGAACTGACCCCAGGGTAATTTGGAGGATATCAGAGACACAGGCTAGAGAGTCTTCACCCAGATGTTAGGGATGGAACAAGGCAGTGGACTCAAGCTTGGCGATGTGCTGGGAGGACCTCCCCTTAGAGCCTAGAGCTGTGGAGGTGGCCACCCCACAGAGTCCAAAAGGTAGGGTCACCCACCCTGCAAAAGTATGTGAGTGACAGCCTGGGCATAATGCTATGGACTGAATTGCATCCCCCAACTTCCGGTGAAGTCCTAACCTCATAATGTTACAGTATTTGGAGGTGAGAACTTTGGGAGATAATTAGGTTGAAATGAGGTCAGGAGAGTGGGGCCCTCCTGATGGGATTAACAGCTTTCTAAGAAACATCAGCGAGCTTGCTCCTCTGTGTACCCCTTCCCCTTTCTGTGTCTACCATCGTGTATCCCTTCCCCTTTCTGTGTCTGCCATCTGCAAACTGTGAAGAGGACTCTTCTTCCCAGAACTCAACTCTGCTGGCCCACCCAGCTTAGATTTCCAGCCTCCAGAACTGTAAGAAAATACGTTTCTGTTGCTGCAGCCACTAGTCTAGGATTATTTTCTTATGGTAGCCTCAGCTGATGAATATCGCTCCTTTTCCAATTGCACAAAGATACCAAATAAATTAGTGGCCAGCAGCCCTGGTGGCTCTGATTGTTCAGCATTTGGCAAGTAGTAAACACTGGGATAATGTTCGTGTATTCAGTGAAGCAAATTTGCATCAGCGGTGATTTAACAACAATAACCAAACTTTACCAAGTTTGACCAAACTTCAAAGTTTACCAAACTTGAATCCTTATACATAACATTATTTGTAACATGTAGGTAATTCATTGTGACTAATAATTACGTAACTAAATGCAGCCCCGAATGGAAACAGGAGTCCTGATGAAGTGTCTGTTTTAATAATAAAGCAAATTACAACTTTAAATATATTTCATGCTTAATTTTACTATTGATAATAATAAAAACCTGTTTAAGTGCAAATTTTATCTTTCATTCTAGTTTTCAATCATAGTAAATTTTTGAAGTTGCCAAGTACAGTTTGCTGTTAACTAGGTACTTCATAAATTCATTAGATTATGGTTAAAAAAAAAATGAAGATTGTTATAGCAAACTCTTTACAGTTCTTTTGATGGTAGACTGAGAGAAAGATGAGTATATAAGTTGAAAAAATATGTTACATTTGCTCTCACAGAGCAGTGGCCAAAGAGAGCCAAAGGCTGAGGATCAAACCCCCCTGGCATCAGCCTCAAACTTTCGGTAGCAAGTAGAGTCTTAAACACAGGTGAGACAGAATGAGAGAAGTCAGATCAAGCAGAGGAAGTGGCATGAACTGTCACCAAGCATTCCTACTCATTCTCCTGATTTGTTAAACTGCAGATCCCTTGACTGAATTCTCAGAACACACTCCCCCTCTTTTAGCATTCATAATTTACATTGGTGTATATTTTTATATTTGTTTCTTCTATATACTATTAGACTCTCTAGCTCAGAAACAATACCCCCAATACCCAGGGTAAATCCTACTATCATTGGTGTTTGTTCAATTATAAATGAGCTCTGATATTTCCTCCTTCACTACATCATCCATAATCCCTTCTTCCACCTTCTCTTAAAACACTGGCCTGTGTCTTGTAAGCAATCCCCACGTTGTGTTTAGTTATTGGGTAATGTGTTTGTCTTCCTCATTTCTGTGAGATCCTTGAGGGTAGAGATAGGTCCTACTAACCTTTGCATAGTCAAGGTCTTGCCTGGCATGGAAGAGAGTTTCTGTATGGTTCTTTTTTCTCTCTAATAAAATAAACTAAAAATAAGTACATTATTATCACTAGGAATGAGTCTGTTTTAGGTATGAATGGAAGGAAGGCATATGAAATAAGATATAAGGCTGAGAAAATATGGAGAAATTCATTGTTTGTGTAAATTGATCAAGAAGGAAGACCCTGGAGTGACTTCTGTGTTTGGGGGGATGTCAACATTCACCGGGGTAAGCTGTACTAGAATAAGGGATGGAGGTAATAGTGAGTTGAGAAAATTTGTAGAATATTCAGAAATATAGTAGAGTTGGATTAGTAGGTCTGGAGCTCAAGAAATTAGAAACAAAAATATTTGGATATCATGAACGATAAGGAAAAGTAATACTAAAAACAATTATTAACCCTTACAGCACTTTCTAAGTCCTAGAAACTCACTGCCCTGCATATGTTAGCTCCCTTTAATACTCACATAAACTTTGAGAGACAGGGTTAATTATATCCATTTTAGAAACTAGACATTAAGGCACATATCTGTTAAATAGTTTGCCTCAGATATACAACTCCCAAATTAAGCCGATTCAAACCCAGAGAATCTACTTCTAAAATCCATACTCAGTAGAGGGAGCCAGACGTCACTCTTCCCTCAGCCGCCTGAGAGCTATGAGGTTCAATTGCGTTACCCACCCCTTGGTGCCTCAGTGTCCTCCATGGCCAAGTGAAGATAATAATATTACCTTTCTCAAAACAGTGCTTTGAATACAGTAGCTCTCAGTCAGCATTGTCATTATTTTCATTAGCCTACCAATGAAAAACCATAGAGGAAAAGTAAATTGCTGAATAAATGTGAGGAGTAGGGAAACGAGAATCTCTGATCCTTCAGGGGGTGGCTGGGTAAAGAGAAACCTACTAGTCATGAGGACCAGGCAGAATCTGGGAAGTCTGAGCTGGTGCAGGAGGCTCCACTTGTCCACAGAAAGCGCTGCTTGGAGCTGAGATGCTCAAACGGGAGGGAAGATGCAAATCAGAAGTCTGGTTGGCCAGGCAGCTGTAAAGTCCTCCTAAACAAGAGATTAAGCAAAGCTTAGATGGTAGGAGGCAAAGCTTGGGGAAGTTTCTTAAGTAGGTAGAGACTTTGAAGGATGCTTGTGACCTTGAGAAATGTCCAGAAGACAGCTCTTGAAGAAAGGGGTCTTACAAGAGCAGAGCTTGAGTAGTCAAAGGGGTAGAGGGGAGTAAGAATGAAAGGAACCCTAAGAGTCAAGAGAGGAAAAGAAATGGGATGAATATCAGGGGATGGAGATCTGAGTAGGACCTCATTCTCTCCAGCATGCTAACTTAGTTAATCGCAGCACAGTGTATCCCAGTTTTTATAGTTTGGGGAAATCAGGCAATGCTAATAACTTACTTAATGTCACACAGCTTATGAGTGTCCGAGCTGGGATTTGGACCCAGGCAGTGCGGATGGAGTTTATGCTTCTAACCTGTCCCACGTTCCTTATTGTGTCTGCTGTGCTCATCCTGGCGGGCTCTCTTCACTACATGCTGTGTTTGTTTCTGCTTAGATCATTTTCCTCTGCTTCCTCCGTGCTCAACAAGCCTGGGTAGGGCTATGGGAGTGGTACATTTTTAATGCTTAAGCAATTTTCCTTTTCAATATTTACCTACACTGAGTCCTCTCCATTGTCCTAAGGCTTCAGATTTTCTAGTATTCAGGTTCAGGGAAAAAAAAGAAGGAAAGAAGATGAAACCGAATATTCTCGTCTTTCATCTCTATATTGCCTGAAAGGTCAGTTTCTGAGCAGTTAAGGGAGAGAAGGACAGAAGGTGGAAAAAGAAGAACTTAATCAAGAAAAGAAAAGTGCGTAATATTTCAGACCTAATGAATGGGTTGCCCAACCCGCAGTGTGGTATTAAAAGCAGTCAACTGTTTTCTAAACCAAGAAAGGAGTTAAACAATATTGATTGGCTACTTAGACTTAGAATGTGTACAGATATATGCTATATCTGCGTTTAAAGAGAGAGCAAGACCAAAATGGTAGGAACACATGTATCAAAAACTTAGAAATAACCACTTCATTTTGATATTCAAAACCATAATGACCCGTAGGTCTTACCAGGGCCCTGGTGACTCCAAAGATAATCAATACTGTTAATAGTCACATCAGATGTATTAAGAGTCAATACATTCTAAAATTTAAAATAGCCTGATTTGGAATCATTTGGGCACTAATTAAAATTGTAATTATAAATAACCAAAATATAATTGAATATTAATATCAGCGAGATGAGTAAACAAGTGCACAAATAGATAATTATGTACAGATGTTAAAAGCCTTTTTTTTATTAAAATGAGTCCTTTTTATAGATATTTCCTGTTAACTGCAAATCTATTAAGTATCAAATTCTATTGCATAGAGAAAGATTCATTTGGGTGGATTTGATTGTTAGGGCAAATATAGTACGTGAAAATTAATCTTAAACTAAATTCAAAATTCAAGTTTCCCCAGCCTACACTTACTCTCTAGCTCAAAAGTTCTTAACTTTGGGTGTACTTCACATTGTCTGGGGAACGTTTAAAAATACCATTTACTGAACCCCACCCAGGGCAATTAAATCAGAATCTCTGTAGGTGGAACATTAGTGTTTCTCAAAATCTTCCCAGTGATTCCAGTGCACTTCCAGGGCTGAGAACCACCATTCCAGTTTCTTTCTTAGCTTTGATTTTAAGAGATGTTAGGATTTCAGGGATAAAGAGACGATCAGAAAAAGATCATTCATTTCTTCATTCACCATGAAAACATGTATGCAAAGATCATACAATACAGTGTCCTAGGAAGATCTACTGTAAACTGAAAAATGACTCAAAGCTCTAATCAAGAAGCCAAGCCCCTAACATGAGGAAGAAAAGACAGGTGGAATGTATGCTAACAGATGTCAGGCTACACAAATAGGCTTGGCCAAATAAGGGAGGTTATTGGAATTTAAAAAATTAAGTAAGGTAGAATTCTTATAAAAAGTCACTGGAGTTAACACAATAACTAAGAAAATGACATGAAGGCTATGTTAACCAGTTTGATGAAAATATTTCAAATTGTATGTAAAAACAACATACTGTACCCCATGACAGTATTAATGTACACAGCTATGATTTAATAAAAAAAGAAAGAAAGAAAGAAAGAAAGTCACTGGAGGTTTCTGGACATGACCAGAGTTATGTTTTGCAAGAAGGAAGTGGATTATTAGAAAATGTGTGAATTTTGAAACAAAAAGAAAGGATGAAGTTTGAAAAAAATAAACAGGGCTGAGCGAGGGGGCTCATGCCTGTAATCCTAGCACTCTGGAAGGCTGAGGTGGGTGGATTGCCCTGAGCTCACAGGTTGGAGACCAGCCTGAGCCAGAGCCAAACCTCATCTCTAAAAATAGCCAGGTGTTCTGGTGGGTGCCTGTACTCCCAGCTACTTGGGAGGCTGAGGCAAGAGAATCACTTCAGCCTAAGTGTTGGAGGTTGCTGTGAGCTGTGACGCCGCAGCATCCTGCAGAGGTTGATAAAGTGAGACTCTGTCTCAAAAAATAAAAAAATGAAAATAAATGAATAAATAAATAAATAAACTATGAGTTAAAGGTCACAGAAGCCAAGAGAATTGGTTTTTAAGATGTAGGTGACCAAGAATGTCAAAAGGAGATTCAGAATTAACTCTGACTAAAAGGCCATGAGGTTAACTGAAGACCTATCTTTAACAGAAAGGTTTACATACCAGGGGCCAAACTAAAAGTGGGTGAGGAGTGAGTGTGTGGTGAATATCAGGCAGTGAATATATACTATTCTTTGGAGAAACATAACTAAAAGAAAAGGAAATTATTAAAAAGTGATAGATGACTGGGGCCCTAATATGATTCTTCTGAATGGTAGAAATAAAGTGAATTGCTTCTTTGCAGAGGAGCCTGTGGAAGGGAAGGACTATAAGAGGGTTTTTTGGTCTGTTTCTTTGTTTTTGAGACAGAGTCTCATTATGTCGCCCTGGGTAGAGTGCTGTGATGTCATAGCTCACAGCAACCTCAAACTCTTGGGCTTAAGCGATTCTCTTGCCTTAGCCTCCCAAGTACCTGGGACTACAGGCGCCTGCCACAACTCCTGGCTATTTTTTCTTTTTATTGTTGTTGTTGTTGTAGTTGTCACCATTGTTTTAGCTGGCTCAGGTGGGTTGGAATATGTCAGCCTCAGGGTATGTGGCCAGTGTCCCACCCACTGAGCTATGGGTGCCATCAGAACTGTAACAGTTTTTAAAAGTTAGAAGTTAGCTAGCTGACTAGAAATCATTTGAGAACCATAACATTCTTGTCGCCATGCTTTTTCTCTGAGTCCTTAGTTGAAATCAACTAGTATGGCTTAATTGATATTGAACTTCAATCAGACAGGCAATTCATAATAAGATAAAATCATAAGAATGATCCTGTAAGTAATGTATTCTTATATTTTGTTTGACTGTTGTTAAGAGGCAATAAAAAAGCAAGGCTAAGTATATGTTTCACATATAAATATTTATAAACATATTACAAAGCAGAATGCAGAAAGCAAAAGTGTAAATTTATGACATATATTTATAATATGTGAACATCAAACATCATTCTCATATAAATTATTTACAGATTCAATTAATAATTCTTAAAATAACAAGGAACACACTAAAACAAAAAAAAATTATTTCAGAAAATGGAAAGCAAAGTAACTTTTTTTGCTTTTATGATCTTGTGACTAAAGGAGCAAAACTTCCTTCAATCCATTTTGCTGTAATTTTTCTAACTGTTCAAAAATCTTTTCACGCCTCTACCCCGGTCAGGGCAACTGCTGCAGAGAAATCAAGAGTTTCTGCAGGTTTTCCTCGGATTCCTTCATCTTTAAACAATCTTCTTGTTTCAATTATTTTAAGACTTTTATTTTTTGCAGTTTTTGGCAGAGGCTGGGTTTGAACCCCCACCTCTGGCATATGGAGATGTCACCCTACTCGGTTGAGCCACAGGCTTCGCCCCAATGTTAAGACTTTTTTATTATTACCTTTTCTCTTCGCAAGAATTGCAGTCTTGTTAGTTAAATTAGACCCTTCTATTTTGCTCACGTACATCCAGTTCGTATTTATCATCTTTTATTTCCCTTTGTGTACTCAGAGACATCTACACAGGGTTCCTCTTTAACTTTCAATACGGCCTAACCTAGAAACCACCAGGGTAGGATTTTTCTTGCATTCCAAGCTTGCTGTCCACACTCTGCTTGTTCTGCCAGGCAGTGACTTTGTTAGAACTGTAGACCAGTAGTTGGTTTTGTTTCTTTCTTATAAATTGGACAATCATGGATTTTTGATCTTATATTATAAACAATTTCAGAATAAAAAGTCCATTATCCAAACAGAATTAGCAGTCACTTTGGTACTTCAAATTGATATAATATAGATGAATTCTGAAATACCAAAAACTTGCATTAAAATCACTAAATTTATTAATATCATAGCACTTATTTCTTCAAATAATGGTATGCTTGCCAGGTGGACTTTTCTAAGTGAGGCAATCTATGTACAATAGTCCAGATTTATATAATGCTCTGTTATATTCTGTAATTTAATTAACATGCCTCTATCGTAAAGCAATAAAACTATTCAGGTTATCAAGTTGTCCATTAGTAGAACCAATCGTATTGTCATTCAGCTTGTTCTCCTCATTGAGGCTGAGATGCCAGATGGTCACAGGAAAGTACACTAGTATTTTAAAATGTAGTTTTAATTTTTTGAATTGTTTCTGGGATTGAAAAGAAATTATCACTTAACATATGCATTTTCCTTGGAGAAAAATATATTTCTTAAGTTCCTTTGTAATGTTTGAATTTAACACATATGACAATAATTATAATGATATACGAAAAATATTCTATTTGAAGAAGCCCAGTTTTAATAATTTGAAATTCCACTATTGTGGATTAAAAGTACAAAATTGTACGGGCTTTCTTTGCATTGTGATTTTCACACTTTTAAGTTTTATTTATTCCATGCCTCTAATTACATTTATTTTCTGACATTGCTCTGAGAACACACATGCATTCACCCCCACGTGTGCATAGATGTTCTGATTCTAGTCTTTTACTTGAACGTGCTGTGTTCCCTGAAATATTCTCGATCATCTTTCCCAACTTTCTAAATCTTATCCCTTCCTAAAAATACTGTCAAAATCCTGCCTGGATGGTAAATCTTCTCTTCCCATCATAGCATGAAATCCTTTATCTTTCCTTGGGATAGCTTTAGTTTTTCAGATTTATATCATTAATTTATTAAATATGTACCTCTTGATCATTCTTGGACTATTATGTGGTTTAAATATTTTAATTTAACTTTTATATGTGGTCGACTAAGCTGGAAGCAAATAGAGAACAGAATGTTTCCAGAATCAAATTTTATTAATTTGCTGTCCAGTCGCCTTTTATAAAAACTAGCAAACACCACAGAAACAAGCAATAAAATCCATACTGCAATATCTTAGATACAATAATATAGAAAATAAATATATTTCTTATAAAAATATTGAGCATAGACTAATTCTCCTATGCTGGCGTGTGTGTGGATGTATCTATGCTACATATATACATATATATATAAAGAGAACTTGGCAGACAATCCTAATTAGCCTATGATAGCTTTTCAAAATGTCTTATACTGTATCTTCCTACCACTGAGAATAACTGGAAAAGGTGAGGGACTGATGTTATAGACCCTGTTTGTTTATGAGGACATTGATATTCAGGAATTTATAATTTGACAATAGAAATTTGTAATTGGTTAGAGGGGTCCCGAAATTAGACCAGGTGTCTTCTAATCTCAAAATACCTAAGGTGAAAGATCAGCTTCCCACCCGCCCCTAATATATTGCCAACCATTATTTTTTCATAATATAATATCACTGAATTACTAGAAATGAAAAAGGAAGGCTAAACAAAACAAAATTTGTTATAATTATATTATAAAGCCATCAAATTACTTTTGTAAATAATTACAAGAGTTCCTGCATTGCTGTCCTCAATGTGCTTATCATTTGGATGGGTAACAAATAGCACATGGCAGGGCTCCAGTCCTTGGTCGATACTTTACGAGCACTGCCTGTCAGCTGGGACATCGCCTTTCTCAAAGACTCATCCCCTTCCAAAGCATCTGCCATCCAAGTTGCCCGTAGGCCCATACAGGACCCAACCCAAACATTAATCTTTACCTTTACAGCTGATTGGATTAGAATGGGCCAAAGGATGGACTGGCCAGGCAATCTGTGGACTGTGTGGCCAGTCTGGAAAAGATGAACTAAATTCCTCAGATTTTACTCTCTGGATTTATATCTAATATGTGAAGAATGAAGTTTCTGTGACATAGCAAAATTTTGTACGTGGTTAAAATACAAGCTCACAAAAACTAGTAATCTGTGAAGGCAGGACTGAGGCACAGCAGAAAAAGGAATCTTTGTAATAGAGCTGAGTCATATGAACAGTGGGTCACTAAAGATTAAAGCACTGCTGATGCTGACATACACAAAGCTGCTCTATAACTCTACCATTACCTGCAATTCCAATACCCCTTAGCCCCAGGCACCAAACCATTTTCTTGGAATGTCCTAAGATACAGATCCCATACTTCTTACAACGTACAGTATATATCCTAGCCGGCACAAATGGGTCCCTGAATTATTCAAGAAACTTTGCTTAACCAGGAAATAGACCCAGGCTTTTCTTATTACACATGAAAGCTTGTTTTAGAACCAATAGACACAATATTTGAAAGACAAGTTATTGGCATCCACATCTCTGCAATGAAATTGTGAATCAACCTGAGTTGGTCTGGTGGAAATACGTAACTACATGTTTGTTACTAAAAAGCTATGCTACCTGTCTGTCTATATACATATTTTTTGTTGTTTGTTTGTTTTCAACTTACAAAGTAAGCTTGATAATAACATTTCCCATTGTTGGAGTCTGATTTTTCTCAAGGAGGGCATCTCTTAAAATTTATACCAAATTATCTTCATAATGGAAGACTTTTCACAATTCACCTGCCCCTCTGTATGTTCTCCGATTTGCAGACCTCTTTAGAACAAAACCCACTCTTTAATGGACCAGACATGTGCTTTCAGTTGTATTAAACCAGACACATCTCGTGTGCTAATGGCTTTTGGAATCACCCCAGAAATCAAAGGTGTAGGTATGAGATTGAGTCACAGTGATTTTCAAAACATGTTTTATTGCCTTGATTCTTTTTTTTTTTAATGAAAATGTTGAGACTGATTTTAACTCCTTTGCTATATATTAAAATAGCATATTTGCTTCATAGTAAAAAAAAAAAAAAGTATCTTTTAGTACCAAAGTAGGAGCATAGCTTATTTTTTATTTCTCCAGTAAATTTCAAATTTTACATTACTGCTGAATTAAATGGTTTGTGTCAGATGTGAACAATATGGGGCCTTAGATTAAAACAAGCTCCATGTAATCTTATTGAGCCAGTAGGTAATAGAAATAAGAGAAAATGTGTTTGAATCATGGAATAGAAGGGATATTGGCTGCGTTTGTGAAATACTTGATGTTGTAATATTAGTTGATTGATAGCTGATTCTCAGAAGGGTTCCAATATTATGCCCTTTTAAAAACTGGAGATTATTAGTGCAACCATGGTGAACAACACAGTGACACTCTGGCAAAGAAAAAGGGTCAGGGCTGGCAAAATGTGGCAGGTGTCAAAATAAAAGGTTAGGCTCTGTGCCTGGGGACCCATCTGTCAGATAAATGTATGATGAGGCAATTAATGTGTTTATTTATGTTGCGTATGACAAACCATGTATTCCATAAAAATGATCAATTAGACCATTCTCAACTGTGCCGTAGAAATAAAATGAATATAAAATACCGTGCTTAAGATAAAAAGCCAGGTTCTGTAATAAAATTGAGTTGTTGACATAACTAAATATAAAGTTAACAATGGAGAATTATAGCCCGCACCAAAGGATAAAACTATTAAATATAACATCTTGACAATATAGAGGTGATACCAAGGACCTACCAAACTAATGTTTATATTCCAAAATACTTTACACTCCTCATAAGTTCACTATGCCTTATAGTCATTAAACTAAATTTCAGAATCTAGTAATAAAACGAAGCCCAGACAAAATAGAAATTTAGATATCCAAGCAGCGCGTCGTGCATTTTCTTTAAATGTTTTGTTCACAACCTTGTCATTATTAGCGTTTTCATTTTCACGTTGTGACTCATCCTGCCTTCTCTTCAATTTATTTATTATGTATTTAACTTTCTCACTACTTCTGCTTTACCATCTGTTTAATCTGAAATATGCTTCGATTTAATATTCATTACTGATATATTTTCTTACCGATACCGTAAATTATCATAAGCTTCTAAAATCTCATGTTATTTTACAGGTCAATAAAAATCTAACCCAGGATTAGGAGGAAAATGGAACTTGCCACCCTCCAAAGTGCTGTGCAAAAACTGATACGGCTGATGCTTCTCCCTGAAAAAGCACAAAGGCTCTCAATTACCATATTTTAGTAAAAGAAGCTCACACCTTAGAGTAATACCAAAATTTGAAAAGAAACAAGACCTAGGTCTACAGCATAATATGCTACACAGAAGGAAAATTCAAATTCTTTAATTGTAGGGGGGAAAAAACACTATGACTCTGTTATTGCCAAGTTGCATTTTCTGTCTGCTGAGTGACGAAATCGGACAAGTCAAGCCATCGGAATAGTCAACAGAATCACTGGGCTTGGGAAACAACAGAGGTATTCTGTGCGATAGATTTATTTTCTTTACCTGGAGGCAGCATGTATGCTATATCACCATTTTCCATCTATTAGAAGGATATTGCTTAAACTTTGATTACCGTTTTCCGCAGGATTCTGTTTTAACCCTTACCATTACGATAATCTTAAACCATCTTCCATTCCTGTTTAGAAACGTGGCTTCCTGTAGTACAACAGAAATGTCACGGTAGGAGTTGAGGGAGGAAAAGTAAATAAAAAGACAAAACCCACAAACTTTGTTACACGTTTCATTCAGTAGTCTGATACGTGATTCACAAGTTACACTTGATGTTTAATTATAATTTACCACTATTCAAAGTCCTACTCACCCCTAGTTTTATTTCCTGATTTATGGTTCCAGACTGTTCCTCTTGCTGGTTTTATTTCATCTTAGTCTCTCTTCTAAATTAGCTCTGTTTCCTATCTACTTATTTTCATTTCCCTGATTGTACTTGAAAATGTCAGGCAAAAAAAAAAAAAAAAAAATTCTTACTCACTACTTTGTACAACTCTTCGAAATTCTAGGATATACTATAAATTAAAAATAATTTCAACAGAAAATCAAGATGCCACTCAGTGTTGCCATGGATCCATAAAAACAGAACATCAAACAGAAGGTAAGATTTTTTTTTTTAACTTCTTGACACAGAATAAACTAGCTATTTCACAGCATATATTCTGTCTTTATAGGAGAAGAAAATATATAATGGAATGAATTGTATAAAAAGAGGAATCAAATTAATGTATACTTTTGTTTTTCTACAGAAGTGTAGATGGGGATGTCTACTCACCTCAATTCAGAAATTTGAAGAAATTATGAAAATTCTGCCGCATTTTAAAACTTTAAATTTACCCTGGCATAGTGCAAACATGCACTGATCTATCATTACAGGTATGCTTTTATAAATTTCCCCTTAACTAATCAGATAGCAATTCATGCCAAATTGCAAATTGTTTTCTCTATTCTTTTAAACCTAACTCATATAAGATTACTTGGCAAAAAATTTACAGGTGTTCTCATTTGTCCTTCTAATCCATAGTAATGTTAAGTGGTATTCACGAGTATCTTAATTGTTTTAACAAAAGATGACAATTCTTAGTGTAAGATCTGTTACATAGGCTCGGCGCCTGTGGCTCAAGTGGCTAAGGCGCCAGCCACATACACCTAAGGTGGCAGGTTCAAATCCAGCCCGGGCCCGCCAAACAACAATGATGGCTGCAACCAAAAAATAGCCGGGCGTTGTGGCAGGCGCCTGTGGTCCCAGCTACTTGGGAGGCTGAGGCAGGAGACTCGCTTGAGCCCAGGAGTTGGAAGTTGCTGTGAGTTGTGATGCCACAGCATTGTACCCAGGGGGAGAGCTTGAGGCTCTTTAAAAAAAAAAAAAAAAAAAAGATCTGTTACATAAAGAAAGGACCCAAGTACGGCTTTATTTCATGTTGTGAAAAATGCAATTTTTCCAAAAGTTCAATTGCTTCTAAATTGTTAAGATATGTACCTATCAATCATCAAATGATGATTTTTATCAGCATCAAATAATTTTGGATCTCATTCATTCTCAAGACATCAGCCCTGTTTCAGGTCTCCCATATTTATTTCTTGTTTAGTTGATCCACCACTCATACATCATCAGGTAAGTTCGCTATCTGTGGTCCTCAAGCACGGGGCCCGGGACCTGGGGTGAGTCCCAGGGTGCACAGCCTCACTGCCTGAGTCCTGCCACTTGTCCCATCGCTCCCCTTCTCTGCCTCGCTCCCCGCCCCCAATTAGTAGAAAAATGGTCTCCCATGAAGCCATCCCTGTGCCAAAATGTTAAGGACCACCATTCTATATCATCCCCATTTACAGATGAGGAAAGTGTGCCATGGAGAGGGGAGATCTTAAAATTCAAATCCACCTTATTTTCATAGCAGGAATTCCTGTCCATCTACTTACTTGCTCAAACCAGAATATTGAAGAACCAATGAATAGAGTTATGAAAGTTGTGCCATGAGATAAGAAAAAATACATATATATATATATATACTATGAAAAAGAGAAAAATAAAAAGCAGAAACAGCAGCAGCAAAAAATCTGAAACAGCAAAGGAGTTTGTTGGGGGCCAAACATAAGGACTTTAAAATGAAATGTGGCAATAAAATATGGCTAAGAAACAACGTTAAGAAAAACAGGGAAAGTCTGAGATGAGGATAGAAAGTGAAGAAGAATGGGAATGGGAATGAAAGAAGCCTAAATGATTTTCTGGGCCTCTGATATATAATAATTTTCACAAATCTGAAAGAATATTTTCTGTATTAATTTCCAAGACAGAATAAAGTCACGTCCATGTTTTCAGAACTGAAGATGTGACTGACATTCGTGATTTTTATAATTTGTTGGCAGAATAGCTTATTTTATCAGAAAGACATTATTATATGATCATTTAAAAGATAGGCTTTGTAGACAACTAGGCGCCCACGTCTTGGCTCTCCTGTCTCCTATTATGTCTGTGATCTTGGCACTGGAGTGTCAGAGTCACCTCCTCCTGGATTGTGATAGCTAATTACGTGCCTCTATCCCCAATATTGTGTTCTGAGACATCGCTTTGTTAGTTTGGAATCAGACAAGATGAAATTAGTTACACCCTCCACATTGGCAAACACTAAATTATTGTTTCCCTCCCCATGTGTCAGCGTACCAGCACACCACTGGGCCTTGGGCAAGTTCCCTGAAGTTTATGATTGTGTTTTTCATCTGAAAATAAATATATGTGATAGTTCCACAGAATTTTGCATACCTTCCAATGAATGATAATTCCACATGATTTCTGATACTTAGATAACAGCCGTACTCCAGTATTTTAACTCAACCTCTTTACAAAACATCAAACAATTTTGAATTTTTAGCACACTAGAAAGCAATTCAGTTAGTTCAGCAAAATTTCAAGAAAGGTGAACTTGTAAAAATTATTTTACTGACTTCACAGATGAAATGATCTCTCCTAAATATTTTTAGATTTTTGTAAAGAAGAGAGACTACAGGAATCATGAATTTCTTCTGTGTAATTAATTCAGAAAAACCTCTGTGTTTCCTACAGTAGCTCATATATATATAGAGAGAGAAGTTCAAGGGCATCTCTTAGGGATTTAACTCCCCCCCCCCAAAAAAATTACTTCAGTTCTTCAAAACTTCTCAATCATTTAATATGAGAACTGATGCTGTCTATACACCCCACTGTTCAGAAAGTTCTCAAAGAAAATTCTCAGCCTGAGGCTACTTCGTCTATCATGATGACAGGCAGTATGTACAACTTGAAACTTTAAAGGTAAGCACTGTAGGAAATAAGGAACTTAAGGACAGATTAAACAGTCTAGAGATAACCCTGCTAGTTGCCTGCTTAAAAACGCTCTCATCTAGGTAATCTTCAATATGGATTACTTTTAAGATTCTCCTTTCATTTCTGGCCTTGGAATATAATTCTTTTTAATATTTAAAAATGCTATACTTACTCTTTTCTATAATTTACAAGGTATAAAAACCACTTTGTTGTTAAAAGTATTTTTACAATCCATTTAAGTCATGTTGCAGTAAGGTACAGGAACCAACAAAATAAAATTGAATTATAGGATCTTGATTACGTCAAAGATTTTGTGGCCCACATCTACAAAGATAACAGAAATAATTGCTTCTGTCCCCGTCTGCACACACCTTTGCAATGACTTTGCTGTTCCTCTCATCAAGAGCTAAAGTTTATTCTCTTCTTCTTCAATCTGAATTTTCCCAACATGACATTAGCAAATCTGATGAGAGCAGAGACTTAATAAACACATGCACATTCGGGTTGGGTGGTTTTGCAGCCCTGAAAACAGCAGGTAGAGAAGCTTGAGCTAGCTGCTAGGAGGAGGAGGGATCACACAGGGTAGCGATGAGCCACATCAGCTGGGGTTCCCTGGACTAAATACGAGACACCTGAACAAGTCTATTCTAGCCCATTCAGCCTCACCTGACCTTTCCACTAACCGAGGAACCAATTTATCACCCACCAACTCAAGTAAAAATAAAATAGCTACTGTTTGAAGCCAGAGGCATGCAAGTCCAGATCACTACGTGTTTTTGTGTCAGGCTGTTTCACACTGCAGTGGCAGAGTTGAATAGTTGCAGCAGAGACCATATGGCCTGCAAAGCCTAAAATATTTACTGTCCCCCCATACAGAAGACGTTTGCTGACCCATGTCCTAAGCCACCAAGGTGTGAGGTGATTTGTTAAGTAGCAGTGGATAAATGATACAGACTTATTTTCATAAATTCCTATGCTTATTAAAAAAAAAAGTGTGATTTCTCTTTTCAGTTTGCATGCCTCCAGTACAGTTATGGAGACTGCTGGCTTTACACAGTATCTGTCCTGCCCTTTGTCCCTAGTGATACAGTGAGAACTGGGCATGGAGCCACCTCGTCAGGGATTGATTTCTGAGAGTCGAGGTCAGTTGTGTGGGATCACAAGACTAGGTTTCCAAAGTCTGGAATATGAATGGAAGTGATGCTGCATTTGGGGCGGTCTCCATGCTCTTCTTCCCCTTCCCAATAAGAGGATGCTGTCGTAACCTGACTTACCATTAAGAGAAGTAGACCGTCCCAGAGAAAGGGGCAGTGCGCAACGAAAAGAATGTTAGTCACTTAAAAAATCCTGGAGCAGCAACGCCCTCAACCCTCCCCCCACCAACTTAAAACACTCATCTTGGACTGTGAAGAGATTCAAACCATGTAACCTCATCCTTTGGACGCCCATATAAATCTGAAAAAAGTGAAACATAAGACAGAAATAAACTTCGATCTTTCTTAAGCCACTAACTTATCATTGGGTATCATTTTGACAGCAGTCTAATCTTGTCCTAGCGAATGCAATAGTTTAATTTAATATATTTTGGCACCAAAACAATTTAGTTGGTAAAACATTGGATCTGGGGTCACAAACTCCAGGAGTGCTTTGATAAACTTTGCCCTGATTTTCTGAGTTGGCCAGAGGCTAATCACTTACAGTAACTGTGATACTCTTTCCATAGATAAAAATATACAACTCCAGATAGGCGAAGCAGGAATTTGGAACACCGACCTTTTCTAATTCCCACTTCTCCCAAGTTAGAGGGCGGCAAAAACTGGTGTTTGCGCTAGGCGTGTGTCATTTAGTCCCAAGAAATGCTTATATACCAACATCGTGCCTTAGCTGATAGAGTAGGGAAATAATCTAGGTGAAGTTTTGGCATTTGGACAGGTAGGGATAGTTATCCATTAAGAGGACAAGTATACTTCATTTGGAGGCAATTAGAAGAAAACTGAAGAAGAGGATTTTATTTACATCCTGAATATACATTCAGTGATGTCAGACTACATTTCTCAAACTTCAGTGCGTAAGAGAACTTATTAAACATGTAAATTTGAGTACTGTCTTTATGCTCCTAGAGATTATGTTTCAGTAGAATTAGTGTGAATTTCTATAATCGCACAGTTGAATTCCACTCTATGTGATTCTAAGATCGTGACCTTTCTTTGAAAAACCACAGCCACAACAGAAATTAAATTCAGATATTAAAACTCGGCTCCAGGAAATGTAGAAATTTAGATGGAGAAAACAAATCTTGGAGCCAACAACTAAGATCAAACTTTCCCCAAAAACGCTTCTGGATTTTAAAATATTCATTTAAGAACAATTTTACTGAAACATAAGGAACAATTCCCAGACACACTTGTGGAAATGAAATCACCTTGTTTTGCCTGTGAACTTCCTCCTTAACAGGGCCCAGTTTAAAATTACTTCCCTTGGAAGTTAGGTGTTCCTGTTCCCTGGTCTCATGATACTCTGTAATTTCTGGTTCAGAGCAAGAAGCACGTTGAGTTTAGTTACCAAATTTCCTGTCTTCTGTGTTGAGGTAAATACTTGGAAGGAAAGAAGTTGTATCTTTCTTGCTCACCAAGATATCCCTAGAGCTTACGAGGATGCTAAGAACATCCCGGGCACCTAAATATTTGTTGAGGGGATGAATCTCTGAATGGAAAATAGCTGCTTGAACTCGCCAACCTAGGAAATGAACTTGAACAGTAATGAGACCTCGTGGAAACCGCCTATAGGATTTGCTTATATCAAGCAGATCATGACTCAGCAATATAGACCCAGAGGTGAATTCAGAAGATACTGTTGGACCTTGTCCCCTGTGGGCATTTCATTTTGGAGGAAGGAGAAGAAAAGTCGTAGATTTTATTGCGGGGCCATGGTTTGGAGATAAAAGCCCTTATTCAAACCAATCTCCCTGCAGGGAACATGCATAGCTTTGGGAGAGAGACTTTGAACCATTTTGATTTTCTCTTCTGTAATATAATCACGGTGCTTATTCGTGTATTTTACTAAATATTCTTCTGGGTAACCTTGATGAAGAGGTGCTCGTGAGGAAGAGAGCTGCTATTAAGATTTCCCAGCTATCAGAGAAATAATCTTCCCAGGTATTAGAGTCCAAACTTGAGAAGGTAAAAGTGAAACTGACTTAATAAATAATCTATCTCTACGTGACTGTTTTCTGACAGACGTTGTTTAAATCAAAGTAAAATCTGGTTATTTGCCAGCTATAAAATCTGGATTGGAGAGTCTGTGTATTCCAACACTGAAAGAGAAAAAAGATTAAGGACAATAACACATTTGAGAAAAATATACAGAGATCTTTGAAAAAGGTCCAGTGCAGGCTGCAGAGAGCCAGGCAGCAGGCAGCTGACCAACCATGTGGACCAGGAACAGTCTTCCTCTCTCTACCTGGATCTCATTAGTAAAATTAGGAGGCAGGATGAAATAATTTATAAGGTTGCTATTAGCTGTAAAATTTTTATGAGTTCAGAGCCTTTAAAAACATGGTGTCTTCAGCAGAAAACACCACTGTGAATTTTTTTTTTTTCAATATTCCTTTTATCTATAATGGAAACAAGTTAAAAATAATAGGCTTAATGTTCACAAATCCATTAAATATTTACTGGTCACTCTCTTGATGACCGTTTTGATTTAATACACGGTATACATAAATCATCAATATTCTCAGATTCAAAAATGCACAAGAAGGAATTTTATAGCTTCTGTGATGGCTTTGAACTAGAGCGAGATTTACCTCCTTATTTGTGTAAGTGACTTCTTTTGCTTATCTTTGGTCAGGAAGGCTAAGGCTCTAAGTATAATATTCTGTGTGCCTGCCAAGTGCCTAGTTTGTCATTATAATTTTCCTCTTGAATTGCAAATTGTGTCATGTAGATAGTTTAACTTTTGTAGAGTTCCCCTGTTTATTTTAAAAATGTTATTGTCCAGGTAACAGCCAAAAAATAAAATAATACTTCTCCAAGCCATGTGGCATGCTCATACTAAAACCAAAAGGAGTGTTATTTCTCTTGAGGGCTAAGGAATTAAAGATGCATGGGAGATATTACATATAATAATGACTCATTTGCTAACCATAAATAATGAGATAATACTGTTGTATAATTCTGTAATTCTTTCTTATTTTACTTAATTCTATGTCCCTGCTAGTATTTTTGCTTTTTTTCATTAAAAAGTCATCGTTTATTTTTCTTTTTAACTACACATCGCCTCTTTTTGTAATTCTTCCAAATATTCGTAGAATGGTTCCCTGTACTAGACATCACATTGTAAACATTTGTGGATGGAATTAACCATTTTCAAGCTGCTTCCAACACCTCCTTCCCATCCTTGACATGATAGGCACTTTCAATTCCCTACCGTAATCAATCGCCTTTGCACCTCTCCTTCTGCGGATGGACGTGTGATACAATTGTGGTCACTGAGATATAAGACAACATCTTCTAAGAAGATTATTCCATACTCTTCAGATAGAAGGAAGAGAGGCCTTTTCATCTGACCTTGCGCCAATCTTGTATAAAGCTACTTGAAGTTGCTGTGGCCATCTCGCAAGACTGAGAAGAGAAACTCATATGCTGAGAGGAGCCGAAAAGAAAGATCGAAAGAAACCCAGATTTTTGATGAAATTCATGATTCATGAACACCATTATCTCTTCAGAACAATTCCTAATATGTGACATAATAAAGATTCCTTATTGTTTAAGGGACTTTATGTTGGGTCTTCTTTTTTTTTTTTGTAGCTAAAGCTGGCACATTCATCTCTCTCTTTTTTCTAACCTCCATACACAATAGTGTCTTCTTCTGGAGTACAAAGTCTTAGATGAAAGTAAAATAGCACAATACTGCTGTATCTTTTGAGATAGGCGCTGGTCGCAGGTGTCAGCTCTACGGCAATCATAATAACAATCACAACAGCTTACAATTATTGAATGTCACAGTGAATGAAAACCACATTGTACTGTGAACTTTACAGATTTTATTTAATCTCCACTTCAAAACTCTAAATCGAGAAGACCTATCATTTATATTGTTAAAATGCAGAAACTGTCCAGAGGGATAATAAGCCCACCAAAGTCCCACAGCTAATAAGTGAATAAATTCAAGATCTGTTTGGAACTGGCTATTATTATGTATCTCTTAATGCGCGCGCGCGCGTGTGTGTGTGTGTGTGTGTGTGTGTGTGTGTGTGAGAGACAGTCTATATACGGACCTTTGGCTGCATTTAGCATTAAAATTAACAGAGTAGCACTTCATGTTTCTTAATCTTATCTCTACTGGGGCTCCACACGTGGACTATGCTAAGAGTTTCCAGGTATGGAGGTGGGGCTAAATGGCCCTATCCCGTACATACACACAGAATTTTGTAATTCAGGAAAGATTACTTACATGACATCCACTAATGCTGGTATTCCTCTTCACTGAGAAATTTTTACACATTTTCCCTGGTAGCGTCAAAATTATAGTTACACGCCTGAACACAATTAGATACAACATGCTGAATTTCCTGGGCATTGCCATACAGTTCTTCTCTATTGAAAAATCAGTGAAGAGAACTTGGAAAGCAGATCAAGTTGAATCAATGTTTACTCGGCTCCACTATGAAACTAATTTATAGCTTTCATAGGAAAGCTATAACCCAATTTTAGCCTAGGAATATGGGGAGAGGGGAGAGGGAGGGGAGGGAAGGGAGCAGGGTGGGTGATTGATGGGATCACGCCTATGGTTCATCCCATCAGGGTACATGTGAATCTCTCTAAATGCAGATTATAAATGTCTTAACACAATAACTAAGAAAAAGACATGAAGGCTGTGTTAACCAGTTGGATGAAAGTATTTCAAATTGTGTACAGAATCAGTACACTGCACCCCATGATAGTATCAATGTACACAGCTATGATTTAATTAAAAAATTTAAAAAAATAAAAATTGTAATTTTCTTGCCTAAGAATCTAGGTGTTCAGAATACTGAAGTCTGATCTTTAGATAAAGTTTAAAATCTGTGATTAGTAAAACTTGGTTGGAATGAGGTTGTTAAAACTCATTTTGTTTTCTAAGTAATCGGTGACTAATCGGTAGTCAGTGACTAAGGGTACACCTGGCTCTACTGACTAGGTGTGTTCTTTAACATTCATTTTTAATTGTACACATTATTTTATTATATGTTTGATATATAAAATGTGTATAAATAAAGCATGAAAATAACATAGTCATGAAGCTTTTAACCAGCTCAGGATGTAGAGTTTCACCATATTGAGTTATTTCTGTTTTCCTTCAAATTCCATTCTCCTGCCAACACCAAAGAGTAACCAATGTCTTGGATATTGGGTTTATTGCTCTTTTGCTTTCTAAGATAGTTTCTATAGTAAATGTATCTAGGTTTTAAGCTTTATAATGTACTATTATAGTCTAGGTATGTGGTCTGCAATGAGCTTGGCTCACTGAAGACTGTTTCTCAGATTCATCGTCTTGCGGAGCACAGAGGCTCCTATCTGTAATCCTAACCCTCTGGGAGGCAGAGGCGGGTGGATTGCTTGATCTCAGGAGCTCGAGACCAGCCTGAGCCAGAGTGACAGCCCGTCCCTAAAAACAGCCAGGTGTTGTGGTGGGCTCCTGTAGTCCCAGCTACTCAGGAGGCTGAGACAGGAGAATCACTTGAGCCCAAGAGTTTGAGGTTGCTGTGAGCTGTGACGCCTCAGCACTCTACCAAGGGTGATAAAATGAAACTCTGTTGCAAAAAAAAAGATTCATCACATTGCACATAGTAGTAATGTTTCCATTTTCATGGAGTGACTAGACAACAATTTCTTTTCCAGTCTGTCAAAGGATCTTTGGTTCTTTCTAGGTTTTTTGCAGTTTATATCAGAAATGTTATATGTATTCAAATGATCTATACAGCATTTGCCAATTTCTTTCTTCTTAACGTATCAACATTTGAAGTAAATGAACAGAAGTCTCTCACTATGATTAAGAATTCTTCACCTTCTCATATTTGCTTCAGCCATTTTTACTGCATACATTGTGAAAATATTCTTTTTGCCACACACAAGTTAAGAATTATAAATTTTTTCTGGTAAATTAATTTTTATAATCTTATACACCTCATCACTTATGCTTTTATTCATCAAAGTCTATTTTAACTGTTTTTAATAGAACCATAGTAGCTCTTTAAAAAATTAGCATTTGGCTGCTATCTATGTTTTCATGCTTCTTCCAATTTTTCCATGTCCTGAGATTTTAGTTGTAGTCATTTAGAACAGCCTAAAAATACATCTTTTTTGCTGATATTTAGATCAAATCTTATATAAGCTTCCCTAGAAAACAGACCATGAGATGAACGTTTATGGGCTACAGTTTTCTTGGACATATAATCCCAGAAAAGCAAAAATGAA
The DNA here is from genome assembly GCF_000181295.1 of Otolemur garnettii. Classification (NCBI taxonomy): domain Eukaryota; kingdom Metazoa; phylum Chordata; class Mammalia; order Primates; family Galagidae; genus Otolemur; species Otolemur garnettii. The sequence goes on from NW_003852405.1 coordinate 11,593,169, forward strand.
GGAAAAACTGAGGTTAAGGAATATATTCTTCAGCTTTTAATAGCTTTTCATTACAGTTGATTGTAAATTGTTGCAGGGAAATCTCCAGAGAGGCATATGAAACCCTGGCCGTTTGGATTAGTTCATTACAGGAAGGAAAGCAAGCAATTAATTTGCTGGTTCTGTCCGTTTTCTCTTTTATTTGGTACAGTCTGACCGTGTAGCCCTGACTCCCCAGTTTTCTGGGCTGTGTTAGTTGGCCCCTGTTGGTATATGCTGGGAGAGACAAAGCCCCCATGTGTGCAATGCAGCCAGTGGGTAGATGCATCTTTATGACAGTAGGCGCAGTCTAGGGGAGCTCCTATTTGTAGCAACAGAGGCAGCAGTACCAGTGACAGTATCCAGGACCTCACAGCAGTGGAAGGTGTGAGCCTTTGCTAGTGTCTCTGTCTCTCCACCTAATCACCAAAGAGGCAAGTGGCTCCTGTCTGGAGGTGTAAAAGGTTTCAAGGAGAACTCAGGGAGTTCATAAATTGAGCCCAGGACAACTCACCCCTACGCCACCCGGAGCTGCTTGTACTCCATCTCACACGAATACAAGCGTCCTCACTTTTTCTCGAGAGTTGAGGTGCAAGTCCAGTCTTTTTTAGGAGATAACCAGTTGCAGCAAACTAAGGAACTTTGAGTGTTAGCAAATCATAGTTACAATTCTCACTGCTACAGCTGGTCTGGGGCTATAATTAAAGGATTTAAGGAATAAAAAGTGCAGAAAGAGAGAGGGAGAGAGAGAAATTCAGAGACAAGAGAGGATGGCGTTATGCTAGGTTTAGAATATTTAAAACTTGTAAGGATTCAGAAATTATAGCATCTCGAGTTTTCTCTTCATTGCATCCCCCCTCCCACCAACCAGATGTCAAACATTTTTCTCTTATTATGGAATTGATCTTTTTAACATTTATCCCTTTATGAATCCTTTTAGACTGAAAATTTTACTTTTGTAATGTCTCCTGAATGCGGCAAGAATGGATTTGTTGTATAATCTCTAAAATTGAATCTACTTATGGGTGGTACGTCATGCGGCAAAATGCCAGTTAGATGATGTTTCTCACAGGGCTGCTTGGAAATCCGAGGTGTGTGTGTGTGTGTCTGAAGTTAAGCTACTGTAAAAAAAGGTTAAAAAAAAGGGGGTGGGTGGAGAAAGAAAAAGAAATAAAAAAGAAAAATAACCAGAAAGCCGATTGCTGTAAAGTCCATACAGAATAGAGGATCTAACACAAAAGTACAACTTAAGGGGTTGTACAACTCAATATTAGAAGAAAGAATGGTAAATATAGTTTAAAACAGGCTTAGTGGAAAGGGGTTGAGAAGAGCACCACGTGTCAACAAGACAAACACATGTGCGAAAATACTGGGACTTTGGGAAGGAACAGAGCGAATTAAGAAACAAAGGCAGGGGACAAAAGATGTGAAATACTTGGAAACATTTTGGGATCAGCTTGGATGAAATCCTTCAGACGAACATACAAGACTGCCACAAAATCAGGGGGTGTTGTTAAAGGGGAATGTCAACAAACCGAAGTATCTGAAAACAGGTTAATTATTTGTATAAAAGATGCATGTCCATGAGGATTCCGGCAGAGTAGTAAGAAGTAGTGTACGGAATTGTCACCAGTGTGGGAAGAATTATTGGTTGTAGAAAAGTGATAGGACAATTAGCAAAGTCGTGTTCATTTAATCTATATGATTCCTCTCTGTTAGTGTTCTGAGATACCTTGATATTCCCTTCCACACAAAGGGGCAACCCCAAAGGCAATCCTTGGGTTGGTGTTTTGGAAAATAGGCCTGGTCATAGAAGTAGAGTGAAATTTATTCACAGACTATGGAATATGAGTAGAGAAAGATTAGAAAGTCAGGACCCAAAGGTGTGCTTGGAATCAAGCAAAACAGTCTATCAACAAATCCACCTGAGGGCTGAGATGCTGAAACTGGGACCAAGGCAATAGCCCAGGAACCTGGGCTGGAGCTGGAACAGCCTTGGGGAACATTCTGGGAGGAGTTTCCCTTTCTTTTATAGATAGAAGCCAGTTCACATATTAACCAACTCCTTTTTTTTTTTTTTTAAGAATTTTATTATGTTCTTCTCCTCTTATTGAAAAAAAGGAATTTCAATGATTTTTCTTATCCATACACACTGCCATCGTTAAGACCAGAAAAGACCCTCCCCTTCTTTTCTGAACTCTCGATCATTTTTCCATTTGTGCATGTTGCAAGCAATTTAGAAGTAAATTCGACAAAGTAAGGGTCATTATCCTACAGCCCAAACCTCTTCCTCTTCTGTTGAAAATCTAGAACTTTCAGTATCACCATCTACCAAGTACCTCAAGACAGAAATCTTCTTCCCCACTGCTCTCATGCTGCTCCCATCTAACTGATGACCAGTTATAGTTCAGGAATTGCTCTCAAGTCTTTTACTATCCTTTACTCCTGCCCTGCTCAGGCTTATGTCACATTCTCCCATCTTGTCATCAATGTTAAAATCTGCTTCCACCCTTAGGCTTTCTACCCTCCAATCTACCATTCCTATCAGTGTCTAGTATGATATCAATATTTGGAGGTCAAATCCTGTATGAAATGTGTGATGGTTTCTTTGTTTGCTTTATCTGTGTATACGATAATGGAGGGAAACATCATTTAAATAGTGGGGGAAACATCATGTAAAAAAATAAATACACGGCAGGTGTGGTGGCTCATACCTGTAATCCTGGCAAGCTGTAATCTACAAAGCTGAGAAGAGACGATTGCTTGAAGTCAGGAGTTCGAGACAAGCCTGAACAAGAGCAGGATGCCACCTCTATAAAAGTAATAGAAAAATTGTAATGAGAATGTAAATCTTAGCTATTCAGGAGGGTGAGGCAGGAGGATTAGTTGAATTTAGGGCTTTGAGGTTGCTGTGAGGGGCCATGGCACACAGTAGCCTGGAAACAGAGTGAGGCTCTGTTTAAAAAAAAAAACCTTGGATACATTTTCTTCCATTCTTGAGATACTTTGCAAACCCAATTATAGCCCAAGAATATAGGGAAAGGGGAGAGGGAGGGGAGGGAGGAGGACGGGTGGAGGGAGGGTGATTGCAGGACCACGCCTATGGTTCATCTTACAAGGGTACATGTGAATCTTTCTAAATGTAGAATATAAATGTCTTAACACAATAACTAAGAAAATGACATGAAGGCTATGTTAACTAGTTTGATGAAAATAGTTCAAATTGTATATAAAAGCAGCACGCCGTACCCCATGACTGTATTAATGTACACAGCTATGATTTAATTAAGAATGAGTAAATAAACACACACACACACATACAAAATTGAGAATATAAATGAATCTTGTGAAAAGAAGATTTATGGAGGAGTACCCTGGTAGTTGATAAATCTATTTTAAAATCAACCAATAATAAAACAAGGAGATACTAAAAAAAACTGGAAATATGCAACTATAGGAGATAACAGAAAACTTTTTTATGGAAATTTATTAAAATATGTTTATATATTTTATCACATGTAAGTATATGTCCCAACAACAGAGACACATGAATAAATGCTCTAATGGTATCTTCTTAGCAATAATACAACATTAATTTAAATTCTCATAATACACAAGGAAAATTCTGTGAGAATTAGAGTGATTACTCACTCACTGAAAGGGCACAGTGTAGGGGTGTGTGGTACACCTTGGGGGTGCAGGACGTAACTACAAGAGGGACTCTACCTAACACATTCAAAAGTTGTGATTGGGTTGTATGTACCTTCACCTTACCCTGGAATTAAACGAAAAAGTTATGACTCAAAGTTTTTGTACTGTAGTATGTTATCAAATCTTTGGTGAGATAACGTTCTAAGAAATCCTTTTCTGTGTGTGATTTTTAAGTAATCTGTTGACTGATGTCTGTAATACATGAAACGTAGTCACAAATGTCCTCTTGATGAACTTCTGCAAAGTAGGCACGCCTGTGTGCCCTGATCCCAGACCAAGAATTACCCCATCACCAGCACCCCACAAGTACTCTTCCTATCTTTTCCAAAGAGTGAATACCCCCTCGGTAGTATTTCTACTCCTAAAATCGTACGTTTTACTGTTTCTGAATTTGGTATTACACATATATAGTTAATGCAGACTCTATTATTTTGTCCGGTTTCTTTTACTCAACATCATGTCCTCGAGAATTATTCATGTTTTATCACTTTATAGTATTAAATGACATGACTGTACCACAATTGATTTTCTATTGATGAATATTTGGGTTATTTCCTGCTTTTTGCTACAATGAATGGCAATGCTGAGGTAATTAGGGCATTATTGTGGGGAGGGTGAGTATACATACTGATTTCTGTTAGCTATACCAAAGAGCGGAATTGCTGTGATGCATAGATGCAGCTTTGGAATACACTATCCAACCATTGTCTAAAGTACTTGTACCAGTTCATATTCTCACTAGCACTACACGAGGTTTCAGTTGTACCACGTTCTCACCAACACTAGAATAATCTATACTCATTTATCCTTTCTTGCTGGGTGAGTGGGCATCTCCGTCTAGTTTTCACTGACATTAGCTTGATGATCACTGAAATTGAGCACCTTGTGTCATATTCATTGGTTATTTGGATACCATCTTTTATTGTTTGTCTATTCAGATCCTTTTTCAATTTTTCCTACTGGATTGTATGCTTTTTTTTCTTATGGATTTAAAGTGTTCTTAATAAACTAGATGAACGTCTTCTGTTTTATATATATATTTTTATATATACACACTATGTTTGGGTTTTGACTTTATTTTTTTGCTTTTGGGTCATGGAACATTTTTACTTACAGTGTAGTAAAACTTACATAGTTAACTCTAATATTATCTGTTTTATCATTTTCTTTTATGTAAAATTAGTGCTGTCTGTATCCTGATTAATAATAAATCTTTATCTTTTCCAATAAAAAATGTTAAATTTTATTATTAATATTTATTGTTTTAATTTTAATATATTGACCTATATATATCTTTTGAAATTTACTTTTCTGAGTAGATGAAACAGTTGTGAAAATTTTAATTTTTCTATATGGATATTTAATGGAACCAATAGCATTATTCTCCTAGGCCTTGCAATGTTGCCTTAGTCATTTGGCCACATGAGTATGGGTTTCTTTTTGGATTTTCATTTGTTCTTCTGGACTATGTTTTTGCCAATACCATTCTGTCATAATTACTGCCATTTAACAAAAAGACACAATAATTAGGGGTCGGCACTTGTAGCTCAGTGATTAGGGCTCCAGGGCTGGTGGGTTCGAACCCAGCCTAGGCCTACTAAACAACCACAACTAAAATAATGAAAAATAAAATAAAATAGCCAGGAAGGCACCTGTAGTTCCAGCTACTTGGAGGCTGAGGCAAGAGAATCGCTTAAACCCAAGAGTTTGAGATTACTGTGAGCTGTGACACCACAGCACTCTGCCAAGGGTGACATGGTGAAACTCTGTCTCAAAAAAACCAAAAAAACCCATGATAATTAGAAATAAAATTTCTTCCACTTTTTCTTCTGCAAGACTTCTTTGGCTATTCTTGGACCCTTAAATTTCTATACAAAGTTGATCAGTTTCTACCAAAAAAAAAAAAATCTCTTCTGGGATCTTGATTGGAAATGCATTGAATCTGTACATTATTTTGTGGAGAACGGTCATCTTGCACATTGTTATTTCTTATAATTCTTAAAAATGTTATAAATGAAACATTTATTTAGGACCTTTATAATTTCTCTCAACAAAGTTTTATAGTTTTCAGGATACAGGTTTTGCATATATTTTATTAAATTATTTGTGGATAGCTTGTGTTTTATGGCAATTTTGTCTTTAAATTTTTTATTTTATATTTTCTGTTGCTAGTATATGGATTTACTATTGATTTTGATATATGTGACCCTGCTAGATTCACTTATGAATTTCAATCACTTGTCTAGACAGTTTTTTGGATTTGCTATGCATGTAATCACACCATTTGTAAAGAACGACGGTTTTGTTCCTGCCTGTAACATCCTTGTATCTCCCTTTTCTTCTTTCATGCCTTTTAGCCCCAGCTGTGACCTCCAGACACTTTTGTCCCATTCCCACCCTCCGAAAAACTTTTTCATAATTCACCATTAACTAGGATGTTTGTAGACACTTTAACTGAAATTCCTATGTAGGAACAGAAGACCCTTTCTGATCCTACGTCAATAAAAGTTTTTTTTTCATGAATATTTAATGTTTTAGCCGAGGAATGTAATTTTATATTCTTTATTTTTTTGGTAAGGTCAATTACATTGATTTTTTTTTGTCTTGAATTAATTTTGTGCTATTTAAAAAAAACCCTTTTTTATAAATTTAGAGGGTACAAGTACAGTTTTGTGACATGGACATACGCCATAGCAGTGAAGTCTGGGCTTTTTGTGTCACTATCACTGGAATAAAGTACATTGTATCCAGTGGGTATTATAATTTCTCATCCATCCTCCCATCTTTCCACATCTCCAGTGTCTGTTATTCCACTCTCTATATCCATCTATCTGTACACATTTAGCTCTGCTTATAGGTAAGAACATGCAGCCTTTGACTATTTTAAGTAAAATAACTCAGAAACAGAAAATGTCCTCCAATTCCATCTATGTTGCTATAAAAGACATCATTTCATTCATTTATATGGCTAAATAGTCTTCTGCGGAGCATATATGCCTTGTTTTCTTTATCCAGTCACTCAAGATGGACACTTGATAAATAGGGTGAGTCTATTTGCCATTGTGAACAGTGGTGTGATAAACATGTGAGTGCAGGTATCTTTTTGATAGAATTATTTCTTTTCCTTTAGGTAAAGGGAATCCCACAGTAGTGGGATTGTTGGATCAAATGGTACTTCTATTTTTAGTTCTTTGGGAAACCTTTATACTATTTTCCATAGATGTTTTACTAATTTACATTCCCATCTATGATGTATAAACGTCCTTTTTTCTCTGCATTCTCACCAACATCTACTATTTTTTTCCCGATAATTTTTATATTAGCCATTCTGACTGGTGTAAGATGGCATCTCATTGTTGTTTTAATTTGCATTTCTCTGATGATGAATGATGTTGAGTATTTTGTCATATTCTGTCATATTTGTATGTCTTCTTTTGAAGAATATCTATTATGTACTTAGCCCTCTTTTTAATGGAGTTATTTAATTTTTTCTTGTTGATTTTGAGCTCCTTACAGGTTCTGGATAGTACTTTGTTGGATGTGTAGTTCGCAAATATTTCCTCCCCTGCTGCAGGTTGTTTTTATTCTGTTGATTATTCTTTTGTTGTTCAGGAGCTTTTCTGTGTCTATTAAATTCCATCCCTCTATTTTTGTTTTCATGGCATTTGCTTTTGAGGTCTTGGTCAAACGTCACAATTTTTTTTTTTCTCACTTCTAAAACTTTTTATAATTTTAGGTCTAACATTTAAATCTTTAACTTACCTCAAGTTAATGTTTGTATATGGAGAGATGCAGGCTGAGCTTCTTGGGCATATGGCTGTGCAATTTTTTCAGTTCCATTCATTGAAAAGGGCGCCCTTTCCCCGGTGCATGGTTTATTTTTGATTGCTAAAACACCATTACAATTCATGGAAAAAAGAAGCTAATTCATTTTAATATATTGTTCTAATTGTTTGCTGGTATTTTGTTCAGACTTCGGTTCACCTTTCTTCATGAAAGAGGTTGATGTGTAATTTTAATTTTTTAAATTATTATTGCTAGATTTAGATAGCAAGGTTATGTTAGCTTCATAAAAATAAAAAAGAAGTGAAGCCTCTACTTTTTAATCCTCTGGAAAGGTTTGTGTGGGATAGGTGTTATTTCTTTCTAAGCGTTGGAAAGAATCCACTGGTAAAGCCAACTTGAAAGGATGTTTCTTTGGGTGAAACTTTTAAAAAATTGGAATCAATTTTTAAAATATATTTAGAACCATTCAGTTTCCTATTTATTCTTCTGATACCATTGGCAAGTATTGTTTTGCAAGCAAGCAATTTGTACCATTACACCTAAATTGTCAAACATACTTGTGTAATGCCATTCAAAATATCTTTTCATATTTTTTTAATGTCAGTAGGACCTATCATGATTTTTTAAATTGAATTCCTGATATAAGTAAATGGGTTTTCCCTCTTATTTTACTTGATCAACCCTGTGGGTGGTTTTCAATGTTATTCTTCGAAAACAAGAAATAACTTTTCACCTAGTTAAAATCTTGTGTGGTGTGTTTGTTTCCTACTGTATTTCATAACTTTTTGCACTTATGTTTAATATTTCATTTAATCTAATTTTGTGTTTAAAGTGCTGTTCTTTTTTAACTCTTTGAAATGGAAACTTAGATATTATCAGTACTTTTTCTTTTCTAATGTAAGAATGTGAGGCTATAAGCATGTTTCTAGGGAACACTATTTTGATGGCATTCCAAAAGTTATGATATGCTGTATTGTATTATACTCAGTGCATAAGGTTTTCTAACTTTCACTGTGATTTCTTCTCTTACTTGTGTCTTATTAAAAAGTATATTCCTAAATCTCCAAAAGTTGGAGATTTTCTAGTTATCTATGTTATCTTTTTCTTTCTTTCTTTTTTTGTTTTTTATTAAATCATCGCTGTGTACATTAATGCAGTCATGGTATGCTATCTTTTTATAGTTTAATTCAATAGTGGCCAAGAGCCTTTTCTAGGCATTATTCAATTTTGTGAAATTTTTTAATATCAGTTTGGGCTAATATCCAACATGCATTTTTATATAAGTAATAATGTATATTTTATCATCATTAAATGCACTGCTCAAATTATCCCATTAAATTATTTGTTGTGTTCATATATTCTATATTCTTATAATTTTTTTTTTTACTGGCTATAAATAGTGATGAAATAACATAATACACTACATATATATATATATAAAATGTTACTGGATGTATACAAATTTACAATTTTATATGCTGCTATTGGTTTGATCTTTTATCAGTATTTTCCTAGAAATTTATCTACTTTTAAAATCTAGTTTGTTTTACAATAATGTAAAATCCACATTTCTTTTGCATGGTGTTTTTCTAGAATATCTTTTCGTAGTCATTTTCTGTGTTCTTGTATTTAAGGTGTATGTTTGACTAAAAGCACAGTTTTTATTTTTTAATCTTAGAGTCAGAATATTTAAACTCTTTATTTTTAATATAATTACTCAAACAGTTTTGATAGATAATATCTTATCATTTGTTTTCCATATAACCCTCTTGCTTCATGTTTTTATGTCCTTTCTTCTTCTTCTTATTATTATTATTTTGAGACAGAGTCTCACTATGTTGCCCTCGGTAGAGTGCCGTGGCATCACACAGCTCACGGCAACCTTCAACTCCTGGGCTTAGGCGATTCTCTTGCCTCAGTAGCTGGGACTACAGGTGCCCGCCACAACACCTGGCTAAATTTTTGTTGCAGTTGTCTTTGTTTAGCTGGCCTGAGCTGGGTTTGAACCCACCAGCCTTGGTGTATGTGACTGGTGCCATAACCACTGTGCTATAGGGGCAGAGCCTTTATGTCCTTTCTTAACTTCTTTAGGATTAATCAGTTATTTTTTACTATTTTATTTTCTCTTTATTAGTTTGTCGGTTACATTTGTCTCTGTGTGGTTACCATTAGTTACTTGAATATACAAATACCTTCACTAATTGGTTTTTTTTTTTTATACTCCAGACAATGCAAGGACCTTGGAATGATTTGACTCAATTTATCCTGCTCTTCCATTCTTTGTTATTATTGTGATGCATTTATTTCTATATACATTGCAAAGCCCTCAAGTCATTCGTATTTTTGTTATCTAATATTAATATTCATTTATATCTGTTCATGTACCTCTACTTACCCTTAATACCTTTCCCTAGTCGTTTCTTTCTTTTATTTTAACCCAAAATTATTTTCCTTCTATTTGAAATTCTGTCTTTAACATTTTTTTCTAGTTTATCTCTGTTAGCAAAAAAAAGAAATTTCTCAGTATTTGCTTATTTTAAAAGTTTTATTTCATCGTAGTTTTTAAAAGATATTTTCTCTGGAAATAAGATTCCCTGACAACACATCAAATATCCTTTCATTGTCTTTTGGGTTAATTGCTTTCTTTAAGAATGTACTGTCAATATTAATGCTCTTATAAAGCAGTGTTTCCATTATCTTAAGTACTTCCATAATTTTGTTTCTGGATTTAAGCAGCTTTTCCATTGCAAGCCTAGGTGTCGTTTTGCTTACATATGAGCTTCTCAGGTTGGCCACAACTTCTAAACACTATAGTTACTATTTTCCATCCTTATTTGAATTGCTGTGGGTATTACGTACTCAGATACTGAAGTTACTCCCTTCTCTCTCTGTCCTTCCTAGGGGACCCAATAATATGCATATCATGTTTTTTTCAGTATGTGTTACATTTCCCTTATGCTTTTGTGTATTTTCATTTTTTCTCCGCTTCAGTTTGAATCATTCCATATTTAGAGTTCTAATCTCAATTTTTCTTCAGCTAAAATTTTCATTTATTTACTTTCACATAGCCTAATTTGCTGGGGGAAATTCTAAATATTTTCATCTATTTTCTTTGCCTTTTCCTCTTTATTTTAATATACCAATCAGATTTACTTAAAACGTTTTGCCTGTTCATTTTCAATATATCATCAGTTTTTAATCTTGTTTTTGAATTCATAGAGTCTATTATTTTTGCATGTTTAGTTAATCCATATTTTAATGTTTGTCATCTGTAAGTTTTTACTACTGTGGTGTTTGCATAGGATATTTTCTTCCTGCAGCGTCTTGTTTTTCGTTGCTGTTGTTGGTTTTTTTGTATATTTATTTATTTATTTATTTGGCGAGGAAGAAAGAGGGTTTAATTTAATCCGGGACTGAGCTAAATCAAGTTCATTTGCAGCTTTGGTATAATTTTTTTCTGCAGCTTTGGTATAATTTTTTTTTTTTTTTTTGCAGCTTTGGTATAATTTTTTTTCCAACTTCTGATTTAAACCTATTCAGTTTATCGTCTAGTATTTCTACTATGGAACTTAGTTTAAGCATTTGGTTGCTCTCTCTGGTATGCCATGGAATTTTATTTTTATTTATTCAATTTCATTTAAGTGTGAAAATCTCCTGCTTTTCAGAAGCTTCTTATCTCTTTTCTGTGCAGCTTCAGAGAATGACAAATATCCCTTAAGGAAAACTTGTCACATGTCAGGGTCATTCTACTCCTCCCTTCTCATGAAGATCTTAGCCACTGGGTCTTCAATATCATCCTTTTTATCTCATGAGCCTACCAAAAACTCTGGTATTTTATCTAGGAATTCATTCTGTGGCAAGAAGAAAGTCTGGATTCTCAGATTCTTAGCTTGAGTCTAAGACTGGAAAATGTCCTCAGAAGAAAATCCTCCTCATTCTATGTGCTAGTGACATAGAAAAATGTCCACCCAAAATCTTGGGTCTCTTTAGTTTATGGTTTATGCCTGCAGTTCCCCAAAGCCTTCAGGTTGCTATAACAAAATATCATAGACTGGGTAGTTTCTACCAGTCTACCAACAAAAATTTATTGCTCACAGTTTTGGAATCTGGGAGGTGCTTGATCAAGGCCGAAGTGTCTGGCTTATAAGTGGTGTCTTTTCACTGGTCTGCACTTGGTGGGAGAGGAGAAGGAGCTCCCTTGATCCTATTGTATAAGGGCACGAATCTCATTCACGAGGCCTGATGATCTAGTGACCTCACAAAAGATCTCACCTCCCAGTAACATCAGATTGGAGTGAGGATTTCAACATATGTATTTTGAGGGGGGGACATGAACAGTTAGCTCATAGCAAACCTGAATATTTTTAATTAATAAACTTTATATTTTAGAGTAATTTTAGGTTCACAGAAATCCTAAGTAGAAAGTGTAGAATTTATATGCACTTTTTAAAATTTCCTTTGATTGTTTTCAACAGAAATGTTGGTCTATTGCAAGATATCCACCACATTAACAACAGGGATTACATCTGAAGCTATATTTCATGAAGTGACCAATATATTATAAAAGAAATACTTAAAAATCACCATACAAGTTCTCCAAGTTTTAAGTAATATATATTTTAAAACTGGAAAGAATATTTTCAGCTGCTATAAAAAGCACGGACACATGTGTACTATACAAAGAACTCATAGAAATCGGTAATTAAAATGTGAATATAATAGGTAGATGGAGACAATTTATAAAAAATTAAATGCTTAAGACTATGCTAGACCGGTGCATTTCTCAAAATTGAAAGTGAAAAATAAATATTTTTCCTGATTAAATCATCTCTGATAGCTGCTCAATGTAACTTCCTAGGTATTAGACGTCCATCCTTAACACTAGCTATTAGCTAGATTTTAATTTAAACTGAACAGCAAGGCCCTGAAATGCTGGTTCTACTGAGTGCCTTGTCAGCAGAGTTGCCGCCATATTGAAATTGCTGCAGCTGCAATCGAATCTACCAGCTTATACTTTGATATAATTGTGAGAACAAATGAAACCTGAGTGTTTCATAGTCTCTTCAACCATAATTTGGTTTTCTCATAACCCTCCTTGAAGTTCACTTTACAATCAAATGATTTTTATTATGGTTTCCCTTCCCATTTTCACTCTCTTCCCTTTTTATACTAAAGTCCTATTCTTCATAACATTCAAGTATATATGGGTTACAATAATGTCACTGTTTAAGTGTGGTAGTGGTAAAACGGGCAATTTCAAACATTTTTAGTGCCAAGACAAATCAATAAACCATGTCAGGAAAGCAGACAAATGGGACAAATGCCACTAAATGTTCAAAAAGAAGAGAATGGTTAGCAAAATTATGTATCAGTTTATATATTTTTATGCACACAGCACCTAGTATACATACTCCTTTCAACGACTTACAAAAATATTTACAATATCACAGGTATTTTTATTTAAAATAAAAATATTTAAAAATTAAACAAAAAAGTATAGAGAAAATAAAATCAGAAAAAAATACATGAGATTTGTTTTTTATAGGATTTTGGAGATAAAGTGACCTCTGCTTTTTGATCTTCCTACCAGCCAAGCGAAGAGAGAAACACAGTCATTTTTAATATTCACAGGTGTCTGAAAGATAAAACAAGGCAGGTGATCGGAAACAATGTGAGTTTTCCTAAGTCCCGAGAAAAATTTCTGTCATAGGTAAAATCCCTCCCCCCTAGACGTAGTAATTTTCAAAATAAATTTAGAGCAGAAAATTCCTTTTTGGAAAGAAGTCTTACACAAATCCCCAATCTGTAAACCAATCAAATAGATAAAATGGACTCACTCAAATATAAGGAACTGTGTATGATTTTCTTGGCAAAAAGACATCTTAGACATACTGAAAAAAGGATGAAGCAACAGAAAGACAACTTTCAGGCGAGGTTCAATCGTACAGACCTCAATTCAATCATTTATTGCATGAGATTGAGCAAATTACTCACCTTTTGAATATCAGTTTCCTCAGCCTCAAATCTTCCTGACAAGGGGTAATGAAGCCTAAAACAATGAACAGAAGTATGTAAAGCCTTTGGCTCACAGAGTGGGATAGAAGAATACAGATTTCCTTCTGTCCTCACAACTCTGATGATTCATATTTTTAACTTCCTCTTAACTTGATTTTGTTATGATACTAGTTTTCCATAGTAATGACTTTATAGACAAGAGACTTAGTGGGTTGGGGTTTACTAACTACTTAATTAGTTAATAATTAAGGTCCTGATACTTGTCTCTGGGGTCTTGCCAGGTACTGTCCTGGTTGCAGATACGATTACAGTCTTCCTTTAGAGCTCTGGCTATATCCTCACCTTCCTACATCATGTTAACGATATGCATCTTCTTTTCCTACTGACTTACATTTCCTGCAGTTCATCTTTTGTAATTGTCTCTTGAAGCACCAGTCCTCAAATTTATTAATCACTCAACTATATTTATTTATGAATTATTAATCTACACTTGGATCATTATTAATTCCTCCCCACTTTTCTCAGACTCATTTAAAAGAATTATTTCTAGCTTCTTGACTTGAAAGAGAAATTTGTTTATTTGCAATCTTTCTTATTTAATATAAAATCACATAATTGTCAAATTTTTCTTTTGAGTATAGGTTTGGCAGCATCCCACCAGTTTTAACCCTTGTGCAATTATACTTTTGAATTTGTCTTTTATCTGGGTTAAGAGAATTTTTCTTTTCAGCAGAAACTACTGACTGCCACAGCACTCCAATACAGGTCACCCCTCCTTGCTTGGTAATACACCTTGTTGGCTGAGCGCGTGACCGCCAAGCTAAGAGAACTATCCCAGGCTTTCTTGTTGCTAAGTTTTGCCACATCACTTAGTTCCATGAGGCAATGTGACCATGAAATGATGCAAACTCTTATTCTGAAAGGAAAAGTATTTCTTCCTTTTCTTAATGCCTAAATGCAGACCTGAAGGACAGAGGAGCTAAAGGGGCTGCCAGGGACCCCTGGGACCCCAGGTGGAGGTGCATGAAATAAGCAAACAGAAGTCTGGATTCCTGACATCAAGGAGCTGCCCCAGCTACCGGGATAGCTTATAAAAGAATTGTTTGTGAGCAAGAAAGAAACTTCTGTCTCATTGAAAGATCTGTATTTTGAGGGCCGGCATTAGGTATATCATAACCAATACCGTTAATCATTTTTAGCTGCATTGCATTGTATTCAAAGACTATAGAACATGCAATTTCTGCCTGGACTATGTCGAGATGTTTTTTATTGCCTAAGAGATGAACAAGTTTGTAAATATTTTATGTATTGCTTGTTAGTCCTCACAATTAACTATGTGTATGTACAAGTTTTGGCTGTATTTACATGTTATTCATTCTACTTAATTCATCATCATTCTACTTTCCACACTATGATCTCTAATATGCTGCTTCTATGGAATGTTCATAGCCCACCTCAAAATAAAATGTTTAATGCTCCCTGTGTGTTCCGCTTCCTGTTTTCATTGTAGTGGGTTAACAAACTCAGGCTGGACTGGAGCGTTGACTCCCAGCCCCTCCAGCTGATAGGCCATGCAGATCAGGCAAGTTACATACTCCTGTTTTTCCTCAGTTTCCATGTTGGTAAAAATAGGTAAAATAATAGTACCTACCTCATAGGATTGTTATAAGGATTGTAAGATGAATATATGTTAAATACAGGGTATCCCCAAAGTCGTCTCTAAGTCACCAACATACAGAAGTGGGGATTTTTAGCTAAACGTACCTTTATGTATAAAATATTCATTATAAAATTTTACAAAGAGGTGGCCAACACGTAGAGAATGTTTGTAAATATTTTGTAAAATTACATAATGGATATTTTGAAATAAAGGTATATTTAGCTACAATTTCCCATTTTCCCTATATAAGGCAACTTGGGGGATGACTTTGGGGACACTCTGTACTTAGAACAATGTCAGAAAGTAGGCATATTTTTAAACAGCCACACATTGCTCTGAGACGTAATGAAGTTATGGAATTAGATGAATATTACTTATCTTGTGTTTCCCAAACTTATTTAAGTGACGATACTATGCTCATAGCCAGTTGGGGGCAAAAATACGTTCATGGAATATTGATTTTTAAACCAATTGTATTCTGCCTCACCACATGTTAGGAAGTTTTTCCCCCACTGAGGCACACATGCTATTTAGGAAGGTTTTGAACCCCCTTTGAAATTGACATGAGTTCTCAGTCTACATGCATGGGTACCTATTTCTGAGGAGAAGAGTTTATCTGATCCTCAGATTTCTCCATGTGTATTCTTATGCCAACGGGAAATACCAGACTCCAAAGAACCGTGAGTCCTCTCCTGCTTGACTGTCCCTTTCTGTGGTTCATGCTGAGCTCAAGTTCATCCTGCACATCATCATTAAGGTTTTTTTGAGTGTCAACTGATTTTCACTCTTTTAATGTAATTTTAAATTTCTGTAAAATAATTTTTATCTGAAGACATTCTGTTAATTACTTTCTCTACATAGCTTTCTCCTGTTTTTTAAAAAAAAAGCAACGCTGTCTTGCTTAGTGAACGTTAATTGTTTTCTAACAGTATTTCTTTCTGTTTCCTGCAGCAAGTCATTTTCAGAAACAAAACCAGCCTTTCTACTGAGTCATCCAGATGTTGTTTCCTATTATCTTATATTGCTATTTCACATACTCAGGTTCGACCTTGATTTTATTTATTTTTTTCATTTTTAATAAGATAATATCTGGCCAGTCCCGGTGGCGCACACCTGCAATCCATGCTAAGGTGGGAGGATTGCATGAGCTCAGAACTTTGAGACCAACCCAAGCAAGAGCAAGGTCCTGTCTCTACTAAAAATAGAAAAATTAGCCAGGCATATGGCACATGACTGTAGTCCCAGCTACATGGGAGGCTGAGGCAAGAGAATGGCGTGAGGCCAGGAGTTTGAGGTTGCAGTGAGCTATGATGATGCCATTGCACCCTACCCAGGGTGATAGAGCAAGAGTCTGACTGACAAAATAAAATAAAATAAAATAAGACTAATCAAATTTCAAGGATGTCAGTTTAGACAGTGAGCAAACATTCTGGTCTCAGACTATTTTCCAACAGTCATTTAGAAAAATCTTTTCTGCTGTAAACTTGATTGGGAGGATGACCCATGGAGATGCTATCTGGAGAGTACTAGTGGACACTTTCCGGAAAGCCTCTATATTTGCCATACATTTCACAATTTCTATCAGGTTTTCTTTTTCTTGGAGAAAAATTTTTATCCCCACAATCAATATTCTGCTACTCCAAAAGAATGCACATATTTTTGCATAAAATATAACTGATGGGAAGGCATATGACCAGAGATTTTTCTAGGTTTCATCACTTTCTGCTAAGATTTACTCATACATTTCACACTGTGCTCTCTCAAGGATGCTCCTCTCACTTGGTCCTGGTTGCGTTTTCTTAGATCTGAAATCTCTACCCAAAAGCGGAAAGGTGTAGATGGGAAGAAAATGAACTGATATTTGGCCCAATTCAACTAATGGTAGCTGATGAGTAGAAAATAGCAAGCCCCTTTGTTCGGGATGGAATAATCTCTAGAGGAATTGGGACTTTAGCAAGACAGCCCTTTATTTCTCACATCAGTAACTCCAACTCATCAGACTGTAAAACAACTAACACACCCTGAAAAAAAAAATTCTGTTTCTTTTTCTTGGCTGTTATCAACAACTTTCTTTAAGTCTTCCACATCTGAGAAGTTATGAAGTATTCTGAGAAGCCACATGGTAGAGTGTGAAGAGCAAGATATTTAGAAGCAGACTATCTGGTTTCAAAACCCAGAGCTGAGTATTCCTTTCGCTTGGGTACTCATTTCTCATATGTTGCCATAATATGTGCATATTCCTCCGAATGTCAAATAATTTTCATAATGATCGAATAGAAACCGAAGATATTTTGAAATTACAAAGTATAGAAAACACACATATCAAAAATTGCACAATGCAGCACATGCAGTCGTACTTGTTAGATGATAAAACATCCAATGATTTTTATCAAAAACAAAAATCCCAAATCCATGTTATAAGCTTCTACTTAAAGAACACCCCCCCCCAGAAGAGATACAATCTAAACTCAAAGCAAATAAAAGAAAGGAAATAACAAAGTTAAGAACAGAAATTGGTAAAATGGAAAACAAAATCATCAGAGGAAAACAAAACCTGATTCATTCACAAGACCAATGAAATGCATAAAACTCTTGACAAACAGATCAAGGTAACAATTGAAGACATAAATTAACAATTTCAGAAATGAAAGCGAGAATATCATCCCAAATGCCATCGACATTAAAGGAATAGAAAGAGATTCTTTCTTTTCTTTCTTTTTTGGGGACAAATTTCACTGTGTTTCCCAGGCTAGAGTGCAGTGACACTGCCATAACTCACTGCAATGTCAAACTCTTGGGTTCCAGTGATCCTCCTCCCTTAGCCTTCAGGGTAGCTGGGACTACAGACAATACCTAGCCTGGCTAGATTTGTGATTTTGATTTTGTTTTCCCATAGAGATGGCAGTCTTGCTGTGTTGCTCTGTCTGGTCTCAAACTCCTGGCTTGAAGCAATTCCAGCTACCTTGGCCTCCCAAAGTGCTAGGGTTACAGACATGAGCCAGCTGCTCCCAGCCAAGAAGAGAATTTTATGACAACTTTTGCATTATTTTTTTTTATTTTAATGAAATAGGAAAATTCCTTGAAAAGCAAACCTCCAAAGCTTATTCAAGAAGAAATAGATAACTCGAATAGCTCTATATCTACCAAAGAATAGATTTCACTGCTTCACTAGTGAAATCTACCAAATATTCAAGGAAGAAATAAGAACAATTCTATACAAACTCTTCCAGAAAATAGATCAATAGGAAGACATTTCAACTCACTTTATTAGATCGGAATTACCCTAGCATTCATATCAGACAACGACATTAAAGAAATAAAACTTTAGGCACTATTATTCACGAATATAGAAGTAAAAACCTGTCACAAATGCCAGTGACTATTATCTTTATTTCATCTGTCCGGACATCTACATGCACAGTATTTTTATTTCAATCTCTGCCTTATCCTCCACCTGTTGTGTTCCATCCACTCAGTCCTTATTCTAGTTCACATTTGTAACACCTCGCACGTGGATTATTATAACTGTCCAGCTGACTCCAGACCTCCATGTCCTTCCTTTTATTATTTTTGTTGGTGACACATATTGAAAACATAGCAGGTGATAATAGAGCTGCAGTTTTCTAGGTGCTCCTGGGCTTTCTAATAAGGCCATACGAGTCAAGAAACATTGGGTATGCTCTGTCTCCTGCCACTTCCGATGGTACTGTACACGCATAAATATTAGATATTTATAAATACCTGTTGATGAGGAGATCAAATAGATTTGGGGATAGATGAGATGAAAGCTTGACATATCCGGCTCTTCTTCCAGATGTAAGGGTCATTGGAAAATGTCCAAACTTATTTCTCTGCCTCTCTTTGGTAGCACTTTTAAAACTGACACCACACATATGAGAATGTGGGGATTTTCAGCATGCTTGATTCTGTAATTTTCTTGTCCAATGAATAATAAAAGTATTTTCCTACTGTGGTGAGTGCACGGCTGTCCCTATTCATCTCTGATCCCCTTTCTCTCCGCCCAGCTCCAGAGTTGGTATACCCGTGCTGCTTCTGCATACTGGAAGAGCTTCCCTAATGCACGTAACTATAATATTGACTTTGAATATTTAAAATATACTTTCATGTAGTACAAAATAGAACTCGGGGTACCGAAGTTCCCACTTATCCACAAGAAGTATTTATTTTCCCATTTAATGTAAAACATACACATGGTTAAAGCAAATATCATATACCCAGAGGCAACGTGTTTCAGCATAATTACTTAGGTTGACTAGAAAATGTTTACTTTCAATCCGAGTCGGTACAACTTACTACTTAAGAAATATTCCTCTAAATATTGAATTTAATATGTAGACACTTTCACACTTTCTTTTATTGCTCACGTTTAGGTAAAAAAAGATAGCACATGTTTCAGAGGCATTATAGAAAAGATCAAAACATCCATACAAAACAAATTGCCTTTATGCTTCTGAAGAGCCAGATATTATTTGTATACTAAAAATAGAAATACTGAGTCAAATGTTACCAATTGGCTTCATAAAGTCACAAAAAGGACATCAAGATGCGTATCTTCTGTGTCTAATCTTCTAGATAGGAAAGTAATAAAATCCATATTTTTATTACGTTAAAATCAGCAGAATGCCCCACAGATTTATAATTGATGAGTATGTTTTTACTTAGGATTCATCTTTTAAATATTTAGCGAGCCCTTCCCGTACACCAAACGTTATGCTGTAAGAGATGAGCATTTTCCTGAGCAAAAGATGCCAACAAATTTAGTTTTAATTTTAAAGATAATACTTTACTGGGAAAATGTAATCAATAATTTGTCTCTCAACCTCAGAACAATTAAGTTGTCCCTGTTTCCAAATACCCAATTGGAGAACTTCCAGCTTTCCTACATCTCCATTGTATTATGAATAATGTTTCTAGCTCACTAATTTTGCTGCTAATCAAACACTAAAAAGAGATTCTTTATCCTTTCAGATACGCTTTGAAAAAAAGCCTTCCCAACATATGCACCGGGGAATTATAAGTTCATTAGTATACAGTTTTTCAAATCTTAGATTCATGGTTCATTATGTTACCTTAGAGATAAAAATACAATTTTACACTTACACGACAGTAAAAAGAATTAGAATTAACATCTGATTATGAGTTTTTAATTTTGAAATTAATCTACAGGCATCTTTAATTTCAATCTTGCAAATCAAAAACGACCTTTAATATTTTATCACAAACAATACCTAAAATCTAAATTACATCCGTTTAGCATAATCATTTCCAAAAATGTCCACCATTTCTAGATAGTGAAAGAATTTCCATCTTTTATTATGTAGATTCTAATGTATACAAACCTGAAAATACAGGGTTTCCATGAAGTTCATGTGCAATTTAAAATAGTCTGTAATTTATAATTGCACATGAAGTTTCTGGCCACCCTATATATACAGACTGAGCATTTCAGAAAGAGTCCTCAAGCTTCTTATTCGATTCATTCTTTACTCAGTTAAAGTTTGTGGCTACATATTTCAAGGGGAAATATATACTCTGTAACTAAGTGATATGACATACTACTGTGAATCGCAGAAGGACATATATCAATTCTGGACACAGAAAATGCCTCATGTGTTTCTTATATGCCCCTAAAGCCTAAATTAGCACTGAGACCAATCCAAGAACTTTAACCAAGAACTAAGCCCTCTAAAACACTTTATCTAATTTGGAAAGTCTTCTGCCAATTTCTGTGATGTCGTATAGAATAAAATATTCAGGTTGTGCTAGAAGAAATCCTAGCCCAGCTCATCCTTTTAGGAACACAAATTGGACAGATCTTACGGACTTACTTTTCTAATCCTAACTCTGGCCACATCTGTTTATCATTCCCAGGGACTGCCCGTTGGATAGCATATTTGTGTATAAACAATTTTTCTTTTTGGGACAGAGTCTCACTTTTTTGCCCTGAGTAGAGTGCCATGGCATCATCACAGCTCGCAGCAATCTCAAACTCTTGGGCTCAAGTGATCCCCTTGCCTCAGCTTCCCAAGTAGCAGAGACTGCAGGTGCCCATCACTACAACCCCACTCGTATTTGTACTTCTTTTTCTTTTAGTAGAGTTGGGGTCTCACTCTTGCTCAGGCTCAAGCAATCCACCTGCCTCGGCCTCCCATGGTGCTAGGAGTACAGGTATGAACCACCATGCCTCCCTATAAATAATTTTTTTGTTTACAAAGCTTATAGAGGCAATAAATTCCAACAAGAAATTGTTCTCCGTTCCTGTGGAAAAAATGCCTAAACTTCTCCCCTATGTAATTTAACGATGCAACAAAAAACCACTTGTTACCCCTAAATCTATTTAAAATGTTTTAAAAGACTTAAAAACAAACAAGCAAACAACAAACAAAACGTGACTTTAAGACTCTCTTGAATAGTAGAGAAAACTGCTGGAAATTCTGGATACCAGTAAGGCTTTTTAAGATTTTCTTGAATCTTTCCCCATTCTATAATGAATTGCTGCCAAATTTATAATTCTAAAATGTGGCCAAACCATGTAATTTCCTTGTTCAGTTATCTTTGAGTAATTTCTTAAAAATCCTTTTCACCCATCCAGGGTGATAATCAACCAAATCTCATTGTAACCCTGTAATACACCAGCTTCCCCTTTGTTCCCAGGATTCGGAATATGTCACGTCTCCTTCAGAATGTCCGTCTTGTTCCTTTATGCCTGGCTCACTCTGGTCCTTTCCTTCTCATCCAATCCTGATATCGAGTGTCTTGCAACTTTCTTTAATCATGCAAGTAGTTGCAAATTTCCCTCTTGTCTGACTTACTGCGATAACTGGAAATCCTACCAGAAAGGTCTGCACATGATGACACAGGTAACACTCAGGAAATTCATGTGCTCTGAAAGTTTATTTATAAGTGACTGGATAGAAGGTGAAAATTCAGTTGCCCATAAGAATGCTAAATATAATTAGTATTCCAGGTCACACTTTGAATAATCTGAAACATATTACTTACAAAAATAGAATTCTGAAAATTTCGATGAAAAGATGCAAACCATACTCCAGGGCGAAGGCCAACGTCAAACGGGCATCACTCGCTGTTTTCTAGTCTTTGTGCTTCCTTGGCGAGTCACGTCATGCTGGATATACGGTAGTTGCTTTTTCTGGTGATTCATTGCTTTAAAATTAAGCACTCTAAAATGTATTGGCTTGAAACAACTATTTAATTTGTTGGAAAATTTACAACCTGGCCTGGGCTTACCTGCTGTCCTGCTGCTGGTCACTACTAGGGGTGAATTCATCTGGAAAGTCAGCCCTGGGGCAGGAGGGAATCTCTTTCCATGACGTCCCTCATTTTCTTGGTGCTTCTCATGTGCACTTTCTAGACGCATAGCTGAACTTCCGGCTTGGAGGCTCAAGGTTCCTGTGAGTGACAAAGTAAACACTTACAGACTTTTTAGGGCTCAGGCCCTATGTCACTCTGATATATTCTTTTGATTAAGCACATCATGGTCCAGCCTGGATTAGATGGGAGAGAATTGTACGTAGAGATGAATAGCAGGCAACTGGTTCACTGGGGCCTCCACTGGAACAGACTGCCCTGGGGCTTAATTACTATTTATTGAGTTGGCTGTCAGTAATATAGAACAATGTATTCTAGCGTCTAATTGCCGGGAAATAATGAATTTAGCATTTTGGCAACTTGCAAAATTCAACTAAATAGAAATTAAATGCTTTGATATGTACAAAGCGTGATTTGGCTTTTTTTAGACATATTTCTACTTCACCACAATTTGAGTTCTATGTACATATTTCCTACCAGTGGAAATTATGTTAAGAAGCTTTTATTTTTCCTGTTAATTACCACTTCATAATTTTGAATAATACTTCAGAATAATATTCCACATACAGGCAGTCCCCAGGTTATAAACATCTAACTTACATATACCTTGCACTTAACCAACAGGGACTATTACAGTAAATCTCCGAGTTACAAATATATGACCGACATACAATTTGCACTTATGAACAGAGGCCATTATAGGTGGTAAGTGTACCTGTTCCAACCTCCAAATTCAACTTAAGAACAAACCTACAGAGCCTAGCTTGTTTGTAATCTAGGGGTCGCCTGTTCTTAGGATAAGCATGCAAACCTCTGGTTTCTTTCCCCTACCCAAATACTTAATTTGAAATAGGCTTCAATTTCATAATGTCGTGTGACCTTAGAAAGCAACTGACTAGCAGTGCATAGAAAAAATAGTTAATCAAAGCTTCCAAAATTATGACCTTGCCAGGTTAATGTTTAAAGATAGCACAATTCCTTGTCATTTTTATTGAATCAGAATGCAAATACTAGTCCTATTAGTTTATGTGAATAACATCAGAGTACAGTGGGACTCGGTACACTTTCTTCAGATCTCATCCTCTATATATCTTTATGGGGGGGACACAGTGCTAATTACCATGTTTTGATTGCAAAGACTGACTGGATACCCTTTTAGGTGATCTAAATAACGTTGGGCAGTCAGGATGAAGACACAAAATATAAATGAGGAAACAGGAATTTGAAGGGATCCAAAGGTCAGTGTGAAATGACTATGATCTGCATAAATCCCAGAGGTGATTTAAGATTCAAGACTCTTCTAGGGAGGAAATCTTATTCTCTATCAGTCCCAGGAAGTTGTCAGTTCACCACTATTTACTTTCTATTCTTGCTTCTATCACTTACAGATTTCAAATGTTACCCTTTAACTTCTCTGGCTTTCTGCTTCTATTTGTTCATGCATCTGGCTATTATTTTCGTCTGCAACGTTCCGTGACATTTAGGATAGAACATTTATTAAACGTGCAAGGTGCTTCCATACAGTATAAAATATCAATTGGTCCTCAGATACTAAATGCCTGTAGCACGCACGGTCATTGTGGCAACTGAAAGCACAGGGACCCCTGCCAGCTCCCCTAGCACGTGATGGGTCTCCTCCCTCCCCTGGGGAGAGCTGAAAACAGCAGCGGGAGCTTTCTGTTTCCTCTCTGGCTAACAACGATTTAGTTGTCACAGTGTATAACAGATAAGATGTTGCAGATACTGATTTTTTAAATCATATTTATTTGATCGAATGAAAACAAAAATAGGCTGAGAGGGGTGGCTCACACCTGTAATGCCAACACTTTGAGAGGCTGAAGCAGGAAGATCACTTGAGACCATAGCAAAACCCTTTATCTACAAATAAATAAATAAATGAACGGCCAGGGGCTGTGGTGCCCACGTGTAGTCCTAGCTACTTGGGAGGCTGAGGCAAGAGGATCACTTGAGGTCCAGAGTTCAAATCTACAGTGAACTGCTCTTGTGCCATTGCACCACTGCACTCCAGCTGGGTGACAGAGCAAGATCTTATCTCAAATAAATAAATGAATAAGTAAATAAATGAATGAACAAATAATGATTTTAACACGTAATACTCTAATAGTGGTTCTGGGTATTTACCTATCTGATTTGAAAACTATACTCATACAAAAATCAGCACATCGAAGAGAACCAAAGAAGTTCAAGATCATTAGTCATTTAAAGGAAGGCAAACCAACCACTTCATACCCATCAGCTGACTGTGATAAAAATGATGGACACAAGTAAGTGTTGATGGGGATGTGGAGAAATTGAAACTTCCATACATCATTGGGGGAATGTAAAATGGTATAGCTGTTTTGGAAAATAGTTTGGCAGTTCCTTAAAGAATTAAGCTCAGAGTTACCATATGACCCAGGAAGTCCACTGGTGGATGTGTGTGCGTGTGTGTATACATACATATATGGATGTACACATATATACACACTTATATATACTCAAGAGAAATAAAAACATATTTCTACATAAATGTTTATAGCAAAATTATTCTTTTTTTTTTTTTTTTAGGACACAGTCAGACTCTGTCACCATGCACCCTGACTAGAGTACATAGCTCACAGCAACCTCAAACTCTTGGGCTCAAGAGTTCCTTTTGCCAAAGCCTCCTGAATATCTTGGACTAAGGCCCCCCCACAATGCTCAGTTAATCTTCTATTTTTAGTGAGATGAGGTCTCACTCTTGCTCTGGTTGCAGACCCTCCTCCCATCCAGAGTACCAGGATGACAGTCCTGAGTCACTGCCCAGCCCAGAAAAATTATTTTTCTTTTTAGAAAATAAAAATACAGCAATTTTACAATTCTTTTAATGACAACATGTAATCACCAAATGTCCCTATTCTGGTTCTGCCATTAGATAAAACTCTGTCAATCAGCACTGATTATCTGCAAAAGTTATTACATTCAGTGTACCGTCATTTTTCTTAAGGTGGATCAAAGCCTGGAATCACAGCCATTATACAATCATACGAAAGGATCATATAACAAATTGGACCTGGTTTATCAGCAGCATGTATTAAATCAAACCCAGGCTAAGAACTAGGCCTCCAGGCCCAGGCGTGGTTTTTATGTAGCTTATGTTTAGCCTGCTTGATTATTATCAACTCCGAAGAGCCAGAATATTCACAGCAGAAAAGTTACTCTTCAGAGCCCAAAAGTGGAAAAATCCAAATGTCCATCAACTGACAAGAAGATAAACAAAACGTGGTGTATCCAAATGAAAGAATAGTCCAGACACAAAGAGGAATGAATACGGCTTGATACGTATTGTGAATGGACCAAAAAACACTGAAATACACATTTGAAAAGAGTACATTTTATGTGAATCATATTTCTATAAAATGTTGTCAAATGATAAAGCTGAAAATCAATGCCAGACATGAGTATTTCAGAAGCTTTATACAAAGTATATAATCAACAAAATCTGAGAGCAGCAGAGAAGTCTTAGAGCAGGTAAAAAGTCAGACAAACCGTATACGTCCACACAACGACATAGCTTTTAATGGTGAGAAGGAAAGAGCTATCAAGTCCGGCAAAAACGTGCATAAATCTTACAAGCCTATTAATGAGGGAAAGAAGTTGGTCTGTTTAATTCCATTTATATTAAAAGGCAAAACTCTCAAAAAGACACAACTCCAGAGTCAGTAAACAGAGCAGTGGTTGCCAAAGATTCCAGGAGAGGGCAGATTTGAATAGATGAAATACAGGAATATTTTCGGGCAGTGAAACTATTCTGTAGGATACCGTACTGGTGGATACATGCCATAAAATTCATTTGTCAAAAGCAATGGAACTTTACAGCTCAAAGAGGAAACCTTAATGGGTGCAAAATACAACAAATCGGTTAGGGGATCAAGGAATCCAGGATGTGAATTCCTGTGACAAAATCATTTAACTGTGTTACAAAAGGATGAAATAGCACCAGGGAAGGGAGCAGGGGAAGGCACTGACCAAACGCACTTCAGAAATTAGGGAAGCCTTCAAAACTAAAGAGAAAAGGCGTGTACCTAAGCTTTTTAGTGTATTGACGAAGTTGCTTCTCATCGGGTTTTGGGTTAACAGTTCTAACACTGCCACATGCGTATACTGGAACTGAACAATTACGTAGATGGATGGTGGACAATGGAAACAAGTTCCTCACTATTTGTGTGATAATTTACTAATAAGCAAGAGGAACAGGCTGGAATGATGCACATAGTAATAGGTTAGCATTGGAGACAGCCACGTGAACTCAGGTTCAACATACTATGTACATTATTTGATGTCGTCTATACAGTACAGATGGAGTACACATGGGAACACACACACACACAAGGGTTGATCTATGCACAGAGATCTTTCTGCTCTGGCAGTGGGAAGGCCTAGAAGAATGATAGCCTAGTAGCAATAAGCACATCTAGCATCCAGAGTTTGGTTTCTAATGGAGTAAAAGGAACCAGGGATCCTTGGAAAATGTGTGCATTCCAGAAGTGAGGCAGGGAATGTACTACAGAGAGTGTATCGTAGTGCCAGAAAGTAAGGAAGTGCTAAGATAGACACACACACACACACACGGACACATACAGACATGCACACACACACAAACACACGGACACATACAGACATGCACACACACACATACACACGCGGACACATACAGACATGCACACGCATATACACACACGGACATATACAGACATGCACACACACACATACAGACATGCACACATGCACATACAGACATGCACACACACACGGACACATACAGACATGCACACGCACATACACACGCAGACAGATACAGACATGCACACGCACATACACACGCAGACAGATACAGACATGCACACGCATATACACACACGGACAAATACAGACATGCACACACACACACACATGGACACATACAGACATGCACATGCACATACAGACATGCACACACACACACACGGACACATACAGACATGCACACACGCACATACACACGCAGACACATACAGACATGCACACACATATACACACACGGACACATACAGACATGCACACACACGGACACATACAGACATGCACATGCACACACACATGGACACATACAGACATGCACACACACGGACACATACAGACATGCACATGCACACACACATGGACACATACAGACATGCACACGCACATACACACACGGACACATACAGACATGCACACACGCACATACAGACATGCACACACGCACACATACAGACATGCACACACACACATACAGACATGCACACATGCACATACACATGCACACACACACGGACACATACAGACATGCACACACGCACATACACACGCAGACACATACAGACATGCACACACGCACATACAGACATGCACACATGCACATACACACATGTACACACGCACACACACGCGGACACATACACACATGTACACACGCACACACACGCGGACACATACACACATGTACACACGCACACACATGCGGACACATACACATGTACACACGCACACACACGCGGACACATACAGACATGCACACATACATACATGTACACACACATGCACACACACACACACACAAATGAGGAGATATATCAAAGGGACACAGGAGGTGACTGAAAGAGCTCCCAATGTTTCAATTACTCCATCCCTTCTGTCTATCAAACAAAACCCTACCTTTTCCCCAACCTAGACCAAATTCAACTTTTATAAACTTCTATACCCTCCTCACTCTTCCCTATCACCCCTGATCTTTCTCTTTTCTAAATATGGTCCTTCCCATAGTGGACTTCATTCTAAAATACACAGCCTGGAAAGAGAATAACTTTACAGTGGACAGACCTGACAACTTCTCAGCCAAGTGATCAAGTTCAATATTAACAGTGATGTCATGTTGGACGTAGAATGGAATAGACTAGTGATATGATGCAATGGGCATGGCCCTTTACTCTGAGGTCTTAATACCAAAAATCTTTAACTAGTATAATCCTGAGAAAAACATCGGATAGGCGGCGCCTGTGGCTCAAAGGAGTAGGGCACCGGCCCCTGCCAGAGGTGGTGGGTTCAAACCCAGCCCCGGCCAAACACTGAAAAAAAAAAATCATATAAACTCTAATTAAGGGAGGCCCTACAAAATATTTAACCAGTACTCATCAAAAAATACCTGAACAGTTCTCCTGAAAGATTGTGAAAACAAGGGCAATCTGAAAAACTGTCACGGCCAGCAGGAATCTAAAGAGACCTGCTCCTAATTGTAATGTGGCATACGGGTGTGATCCTGTGACAATCAAAAATATTAGGCAAAAAGTAAGGAAACCCAAATAAAGTATGGACTTTTGTTAATGACCATGGCCCCATCCTGGTTAATTAATTTAATATCTGTACCATAATAATGCAATATGGTACAATAATGGAAATAGAACCTCTCTGCATGACCTTTAAAACCTTTCTGTGCATCTAAAACTACTCTGAAATTGAAAGCCTATTATTAATACAAAATAAAGGACTCATCAAAAGATTATACTGTTAGATTCACTCTTCTGCTACTCACTCCATCATTTTTTGTCAGAATTCCTGCCCAGACTACATCGTGCCTTGGATGGCTGTGGCCCCAATGGAGGACCCGACCCGCTGCCTCCATGCCTGGCTTAGCTGTGAGAGAACGTGCCAAGCTCCTCATAATAGTGGGCCTTTGTTCTCAACCTTTCCAAGGCCTCATAGAGTCTTCTAAAACTCCGCATGTGTAGAGAGCCTCTACTCTGTGGCGTCGGCTCTCCTTTTCTCCTCTCTACACTTCCCAATTCTTACTCCAGACTAAGGAGCAACTCGTTCATTTCCCCACCACCTCCCAGCACATAAGTCCTCCACCATCTTTGCCCCATTCTCTCTCATAACTCGGATTCACGTCTCAAGTTCTTACGGTTTTGGAAAATCCTCCAACAAAAATGAAAAGTTAATCTCCAGAGGATGCCAAAAAATGTAAGCACATTTAAAAACAAGGATAAAAAGGTATTAAAATTGTAATATTCAGTACATACCAGTAACATTTGCTATCTTGTGTATGGTATGTCTTGGAATGGCAGGAGGCAGACATGACTTGAGTAGCACACTTTTCATACCATCTTTCCCTTCTCACAATGTGTATACGTGTTTTTGGCAGCCTCTGTGTTTACATGGTCTTGTTTGCTGAGCAGGATGACTGCAAAATGACTCCTCAGAAACACAATGGTAGGGCTCGCTTCTCAGAAACCAGATGCAGAGAGGGAGGGAATCACATTCTCACCTAGGGACTCATCTTCCCTCAATGACAGAGAGACAAAATGCTTCTTCTGAAGTCGCAACCCACAGAACTGTAATAAAGGGTTGCGGCATTAAGAAGGTTGAGAACCACCGTAAAGCATCAGTCAACCAACTAATGAATAAATAACGATCACCTTTCCCACTGCTGAAAATATATTTTAAAATCTTATTTCTGGGGACACCTAAATCTCTAAGTGAAGGCCTGCAGTTGGGAACCTGATTGGGACGCACCTTATGGAATGCACATAGAATTTTGGTTCTAGGATCCGAAATAATCAGTGGGCATTCAGGTTTTCTTAGACGATAGAGCTACACGTGAAGAATAGGACCAGCTTACACACAAGAAACCAGCTGTGAGTCCTTGGCCAGCAAGCATTATGGGTTTGGCGATTTCTCCCAGAAAGGAGCTATTAGTCTGGTGTGAAAATCTGATCTGTCACAGAATAGTATTTTGAAGAAATAGTGGGTATTTTTCGACCCTTTCACTCATTTTCTGCCTTTCCTCTCCCCAGTGGGTTTATAGCTTCAGCTCAGTGTTGTTTAAACAGAACACAAATAAAAAATAAATTTGAATGTTATGTTTTTATTAATTATTTATGTCCAGGGCAGAAGGACTTGGTGTCAGCCTAGCTCACAGCAATCCTCCTGCCTCAGCCTCCTAGGTAGCTGGGACCACAAGTACCTTCTATGACACTCAGTTAATTTTTCAATTTTTAATAGAGACAGCATATCACTCTTGCTCAGGCTGGTCTTGAACTCCTGAGCTCAAGAATCTACCAACCTTGGCCTCCCAGAGTGCCGGGATTATAGGTGTGAATCACCATGCCCAGCCATAAAGTTGAATTTTAGCTTCTTGGCTTCAAAACCTGAGGTTATACCACATCCTAAGACTTGGGAGAATATGTGATCAGTTGTGATCAGACTGGGAGAATATGTGATCAGAATATGTGATCTCCACTCCCCATCCCACCCATGAAGGATGAAAAACTAGTTACTACAGGGAATCTGAGCAAAGGACCCGAGCTCTGCTATTTCACACCCCTTCACCAGCACCCTGTCTCTGACACATTTGGAGTGTTCCTGGAGGAGCAGAATACGGGTCTTGTGTGGCCCACAGGGGCACAGGAGTGACTGAAGAAAAACACACGCTTTGGGAGTCTTGTCTGTAGGAAATAGAAGCCTATTGTGCTCCGGTGCATGAAACAGTGAGAAGAAAGGACACTGCTCCCCGGATCAGTCACCACAAAGGAATGTGAAAGGGTAAGGCCCAGGGGCCACACCCTCCTGACTGGGGGGCACTCTTTCAATCCTCTAGATTAGAAGCAACTCCAAGTGATAAAGAGAAGAAATACCAGATAAGTCGAGATTTTGTTCTTACCATTTGGTTAAGGATTCAAAATAAAAATGAACTTCTAGTATAGAATAGATTAAGTTGTATTTCTGGTGAACCTACGCTTGAAATCAAAGGCTAGTAACTAGCTCATACTTATCAACACTTGAAAAAGGAAGGTTGCCTTTATTTTTACCCCAAACTTTGAGAAAAACCTTTTTAAATATAAAGTTGAGTGAATTATATGACAGGAAGATGTTTAGGAGGCTTACTTACGTAACATAGTCCATACATCCCTTCACAGTTTGTAGCCCGCTTTCAATCAGGCCGAGTGATGTAACCTGGTCCAGCCATTGGACTGTGAGTAAAAGCAACATAGGTCATTTCTGGTTTAAGTGTCTAATTTTGAGTTGAGTAACTTCTGCATCTTTTTAAATTGCTACAATAACTGAAGAGATCGTGTGTTCCAGAAGGTACAATGAAAAGAAAACGGATTCTCTGTCCACCGAGGTCCCTGAATTGCTGTATAGAACAGAGAGTTCTTATCAACCCACCTGAGATATGTAACACGAGCATGATTTACACCTTCATGGTACTAAGCCTCTGAAACTTCTGGAGTAAGTTGTTATTACAGTGAGACCTAGCCTATACACACTAAGATATTATGGGGCTTCCAAAATTTAGCATCATAAGAATCTACTAAAAATCAGACTTCATATTAAGTAAAAAAAAAAAATCAGATTATAAAACAAAGTTACTAAAAATTCCACTTATGTGAAAAAATTGTGTAAATAGACATAAATTAAAACAATAATGTAGGATTATTTTACCTCTTCCCTTTTGTGCTTTATATCTTTCTTACCACATATTCAGAAAAAGATAAAATGTGATCATATAACCCTCAAAACTCTACCAGTAGAAAACCAGACATGCATTGTATCCAATCTTTGGTATCGTAATATGAGGTATGGAAAAATTTTCTTTCACACTAAAACTAAGATTTGCAAGGATATAGACCTCTAAATTCTCATGACTTGATCTTCTAATTTTATTAGACTGTCAACTCAAAGCTATAAGTATTTCTTGAACATTTATTCAGTGCCCAATAATGTATCACATATGTCAATGACCAAAAATAAGTGTATATACCAATTACTAGAATATTACACTCAAGATATGACCTAGTGACAATGACTAAACCAAAAGCTGATACAAAATAGCATATAACATAAATCTCCTTTATTCTGCTATATGTGTTGAATTGAATGGACAAGCCCAGTATTTTCTATTTCAAACTTGATACATTGTAGGCTCTTCTGGAGCCTAAAAAGGCAGTGTCTTAGGTCAAGGAACTTAAACTCTTGAAGATCCAATTTTTTGTACTATAAAGTAAGTGTAATAGTATTTCCTGAAATTGATTTGAGTATCGAATGAGATGACGTACCTAATGCACTTAAAGCAGTCTGGGGCATAACATGATCTCTCAATAAATGGTAATTATTTTTAATATTCAGTACCACTATGTAGGTTTACTTGCGGGGGAAAAAAACATACAAGTTCAATGTTGGGGATTGTCCAAAAGCATAAGGCTAAATGAACTGATGTTATACTGAAAAATAGTATTAACTGTACAAAAACCCTAAGAACCAAATGAAAATAACACATGTGGGAAAATGGGTTAGGAATGATAATTGCCATCTGACTTTCTAACCAGGTATTCTGAGAATGCACCTCCAACTTCCGATCTCACCTCACCCCCAGCACTTTCTATTTTCTTTCTCTTCCTTCTGCTTCATCGTATCCAGTGGATTGAGATTTCCCTGGCTGTAAGTTGATGATATCCTTCCTGGCTAGGGGTGATAGTCCAGCAAGTTAGGGTAGGCAGTGGCAAATGATGGGTACGAATGCCATAGGTTGTCTGTAGGGAGTGTTTCTAGGGTGAGCAAGAAGGTGAGATTTGGGGATGAGGTACAAGATATATGAATTCCGTAGGATATGGTTAATTAACTGAAGTGAAAACTGGAGAGGGGGGAAATAAAGAGAGAAAAAGAGTAGAGGAGCTTATGAGTTCTAGTGATCGTAATCCTTATTCTTCTGGCTGCAGTGGTGTCCTTCTACTAATATTCCTTCCATAACTGTTGACATGACCACTTAGTCGCAATGGTATGACTTCCAACTTCAAGTAATCGGTACTAAATAAGAAATTCCTACTGATGGCAGGAATTATTAAGAGAAGTTTCATGGAGAGGGAGAAGGTAAGCATTTAATAACGTGAAGGGCTAGATTAGATATAGAGGGGGGAAAACAACCACGGAGCGATTCAGACGAGGGCAGCAGCGTGAGGAGATGAACATGGAGGTGAAAGGACACTGGCTTGCTCTGGAGTGAAGAGGACACTGCACTAACTTTGTCCTTCTGAGACCTTCTATTCTCAGGACTGTCAACCCTCTGGCAATTGAGAACAACAGAAAGAGCTGTTTCCTGACAAACGGGCCTGACCACAAAGAGATGAGCTTGAGAGCCTTGACACAGTTCGGGTATGCTGTAAACAACCATCTTCAGCCAGGGATGCCATCCAAGCGTTCCAGACTCACCTGACCACCTTGAGGTAAAAGGTTCTATTATCACAACTTATCTGATCATCAAGACTCTGCAGGCTCCTAAACTATTTCCTTTAATGTTCTACAGTGTGTTTATTTTCATGGCTATAAAGTCATACTCAGATTTGCAATGATATTTACTACTCTATTGCCGAGTATTTTAACTGATGTTAGTTCAAATCAATTCTGGAGAAACTTTCCAGCCAAGGGAATTACAAGCTAGCTGGTTGACACTGGAGGTCAAATACTCCAGGGTATGGGTCTCAAATCACTTAATTCTTCACAGCAAATTAGAAACGGGACTCCAGCTGGTGCTAAAGAATAAGACAGACTTGCTGTAGAAGGGCAAGCTGCTGCTTAGATTTCCAGTCTTTATATTCCTAAAATAAAAAATGTGAGACTCAATTCCCACCCACCCCCAATCTTATTCTTTCAGAGTAAAAGATTTCTTAACAACAGCAAAAATCTGGCCACCTGATTTCAATACATAAATCTTGCCAAGGTATAAAAATAAAATATGATTTAAACAGCAACCTGTAATCTCCTGTTGACGACCAGCTGTGCCTCCTATTAGTATTAATGGAAGTTACACAGGCATAATAAGAAGGAGGGGGAAATGCCACCTTCTGCTTTCTGCACACCTTAACATTTTTACAGCAAGTCTGATTACAAGGGTTTACTTGAGCAGCAATTAAACACTGATTGATTACTCGGTACAATTTGTATTCCAGGCAACATGCAAATGGCAACGAAATTTTCAAGATAAGGAATAGAATAAATTCTTCTCACATCAGAGTGAGAGTCACATTTTTAAAACAGAAAATGGTTTCTTACATAGAGAAAAGCAGTTCCCTGTTAAGTTTATTTTAATACCACATTTTTACCCAAAGACAGTAGCCTTGATTTGATTTTAGAAATAATAAATGGCAATTATTTTTGCAAATAATACTTCCCACTTCACCTTTAGCCCACTTCACTTTCCATGATGACGAACCATATGGATGGCACGCGTAATATTCACTCACGATTGCACTGACTTTGGCAATAGTTACAACTACCAACAATGTTTTTTCATCAAATTTTGACATTGCAGAAATCATATCACAGCTAGTTTTAAACTGAAATAGAAATGAAAGATGTATTTATTAAAGGTCTGCACTGTCCCAGCATCCAGACACTATTCTAGATGTAGACAGTACAGAGAATGCACAATACTCATGGTATACAAAGATAAGCTCACTATCAACATGGATACAAACACAGATATAAGTCAGTGTGTATACAATGAGAAAATTGTTAGGACAGAGAGAGGAGCATTGATGTGTATATGTATAGGTACCTGTTCATCCTCTGGGGAAGTGATGGAAGGAGAGAAGTCCAAGTTGGCAGTGCTGTGTCCTATCAATGGAATATCCTGATCCCACATCATTGAATGGTTGCCTGTCCTACATCATTTTGGTATTAATCCAAGGCCAAAGAATAGAAAGAGCTAAGAAATTGGTACGTTGGATTAAAAAGTAACATCCTAGTACCTGATCTGTTAGCTGGAGAAGAATGGGGAAGATGTGAGATCAGAGAGGTGGGGAGGTTAGATCATTTAGTCATCTTCGATTATTCAAAGGGATGGGGGGTGGTCTTTAATTTTAATGGGTATCTATTGATAGGTATTTAACAGAAGAGAGCTATGATTAAATCCATCTAATTGCTATATGTATGTTATGGAAGACAGTATTATGAATTATAAGTTGGAATGTACAGTATTACTGAAAGACTGGCAGATATGTTGCTATTTTAACTTCTTGACAATTGAATGTAAAAGAGAAATTGTAGCTAATAATGTTATAATTGGATGTGTTAAAAAATAAGCCAGAAATTGTTACTGCTTTAAGGTATTGGTATTACAAATGGCCAGGAAAAGTGAAAGAAAAGGAAAGAAAGAATTATAATGTCATTAAAAACAAAAAATTAGACATAACTAGTGCAGATCATGTTGTTCAGCCATTTGCCTTTTTGGAACTGGAATAAATGGTTGTTTATGTTCTTTGTACAGATTTCCAAGTATAAAGACTTCACATCTTCTGTACAAGTCCATGCTAATATTTTATCTTTGACATAGAGAATTTTTTTCATATATTCAATTAAACTGTCTCATCATTTATTAAACCATTTCCTGACCTGATGTCAATTAGAAAACAACAGCTTGGTATGCTTATAAAGACCCTATTTAAATACAATAATTTATTCAAACTTAGCTCGCTTTATCTTCTCAAGGCTAAATTATCACAAACTCTTTAATCATTCTCTATTTTTATCACTTTAGTCAAATTTGTCTTATTCTCAGGACACTCTTAAGTATAAATTGCTTCTTGTATCAATGCATCATATGAGTTTATTAGAAATTTATGTTAGCTATTCAGCTTAGTCCAAAAGATGACTTAGTATTTATTAATTTGATTTGTGTCAAAATCTGTGATAGAACTCATTACCTAGCTAAGGATTTATTATGTATCATATATATATTTACTTAGGATATCACTGATATGGTGATATGTAATATGGATACAGTCATAAATGACATAAATACACCTATATATTTTTGTAACATAAAAAACATGATATAGATATTATTATTCTTTAAACACCAAGATTATGATAGGTCATAGATTATGGTAGGCTAGACCAGACTAGAATAGCAAATTACATTCTGTAGAGAAGAATATTTTTCTATTTCAAGGCAGAAGAGTAAAATAAAAGTTGTATTGACTGTAGGCATTTTGCTTAAGAATTCAGGACCTGGACCTAGTCTTGCAGAGATACAACATTAACATTACCGAATCTCAATTTTCTTAACTATATGATAATTAATGTCATATGAAGACTCGAATGCACTGCTTAACAAAATGCGAACTTGAAAATTTAGTATCGCTCTCCATGAATAAAATTAAAAATGCATTTTATAAATTACACTGCATTTAAAGAAACAAAATCTCCAATTTTCTACTGTTTTAATAACTCCTACTAAAGCAACACAGAAAGGAAATTAGGCATCAGAAACTCCAATAAAACACAGAAGTGTAAGTTTCTCTATCTTTAAATACAGATTATTGTGATAATTAAATCAGAGATTATATGTAATGTTGCAGGCATACAGTAGGTGAAAAGTCAGCTATTTTTATTAGCTCTAAGTAAAATTAATGATTAAGTATGCACAGTTCAACAGAGGATGCAAGGCTGCAATCAATGGTAGTTAAGGCTAGTACAGATGGGAAGTTGGCTGTGTCCACATACCCTAGTCATTCATTATCCAGGAACAACAAGTGTGGGCCAGGAAAAATCTTTCCCTGGAACAATAGTGGATGCCAAGAACCTAACGGCTCAATACAATCTCGCAGAAAGAAACATTTGGTGGCCTTTAAATAGAAAGCATCATGCCAAAAGAATGTTTTTGGTTCTACATTTTTTAATCTCTAAATTGCAAATAGTTATGTCGAAAAATGCTTCTCAACTCAAAGAAGTATCACATTCTTTAGGAGGCCGAAGTCAATCCTGAAATATGGTAATGATGTTACATCCTAAAGGTGGTGCTGGGTGGGGAGGAGGGTGGGTAAAAAAAAAAATTAAAAAAATCATAAAGGCCTTAAGAAACAAATGGGTGTGTGTGTAACACAGATGGCTGGAATAAATTATGGGACTCAAAAAGCAATTCAATTTACTTAGTTTTAAAATCCATTTGGACATTTATCAAAGTTCACATTGTGAAATGTATGTGTGCTGCTTGGAAGAGTCTTAGCAATCAGTATCTTCCAACATTCTCTCTCCCCCCAAAATGAATAAGAAAACAAAAAAATTATAAGCTCTTTATTTGAAGCCTTAAACAAGATAGTTGAGTTTGTGAGTTTGGTGATGACTGCACTTGAGCAATAATTAGAAAAAGCACGCTGAATTATTTAAAATACATACGCACATATATATGTAGTACATGTGCATATATATGACACACACAACTTATACAATGGCATAAACATGTAGTGTACAAGTTCCTCCTAACACATGTTAAAATACTTTAGGCATGGTTATTCTGCTTAAGATACGAACTACAAAATAATGTTTCTCATAATTTCTGCATATTAGATGCAAATATTAACAACATAAATTGATAATATTTTTAATAAAAAAATGTCAAGAGAGACTTTGGAAAAACAAAACTAAGGACACTCTTTGAATATGTTGAAGACAAGAAATAAGAAAATGGGAAATATTTTTGAATTTTTGAAAATATAATAGGCACTTTGCATAAATATTTCTCAAGTATTGTCAAGTGAGTTGTTAAGAACCAAGTCAGGACAGGAAATATGTTTCAGTGGAAGCTTTCGCTCAGAGTTTCTCAGATTGATATAGATGATAAATTTCGATTTTTTTAACAAGAAAAATATCACTGGGATAGGTACTCTTGGGAAAGTACATAAATATGTTGATTTTTAATACCTTTACTGTTTAATCTACATGTATTTAGAGCACATCTACTTAATTCTAGACACTGAGTGATTCAAAGACTAATAAGCTGAGTGATTCAAAGACTAATAATACATAGTCCTTGTCCTTGAACAGTTCTCTCTGGTGGATGAGAGACACACGTAAATGTACAACATTTAATGCATATATCAAATGCCAATACAGAAGT
The DNA here is from genome assembly GCF_000181295.1 of Otolemur garnettii. Classification (NCBI taxonomy): domain Eukaryota; kingdom Metazoa; phylum Chordata; class Mammalia; order Primates; family Galagidae; genus Otolemur; species Otolemur garnettii. The sequence continues at coordinate 11,631,658 of NW_003852405.1, forward strand.
ATGAAAAGATAAAGGAAGATAGTCTACCACCTGTTTCAGATATTTATTCAAAAATATTTGTTGAGCATTACCATGTACTAAGCTCTTGTTCCGATATTGTTGCTACAGCAGCAAACAAAAGCTCAAAGAACTTACATCCTAGGTGAAGAGGGCAAATAATGAACCCAAATATTATTAAGACAAACTTATGCTATAGGAAAAAAATAAGAAAGGGTGAGGTAGTGAATATGAGAAGTAGGAGCCACAATTTTAAACACAGTGGCCAGAGAAGATCTTCCTGAGAAGGTGACTTTCAGGTAAATGGGTGAAGCTGATGAGGGTTGGCAGTTGGGGTATCCAGTGGAACCTCATTGCAAGTGGAAGGAACAGCAATGGGAAATCTTACGGCTGGATCTGGCGTGAATGAGAATAGGAAGAATGAAGGAGAGAGAAGAAACAAGAAGCTATGCCCTACTTGTGTTGCAGGCCACTGTCTGGACATTTTCCTACTGAGTGAAATGGGAGACATGAGGAGTTTGGAGCTAACGACAGAGCAGATCATTGTTTCATGATCATTATTTTGTAATAGGACATTATCCAAGCTTTCAGATGCCTTTTTTTCTAGTTCAATCAAGTTTAAATTGTTTTTGCTATTTGCCAATTTATTTAACTCCCAAAAAATTTGTACTTAGAGTGATGATTCTTTTAATAATTATTGGATATGGAGTAGACTGTAGGACATTCTAGACAATTTTGGTATTTTGCATGTAAAATACTTCACATAAAAAATTATAGAATGCTTAGTATGTGCCAAGCACCAGGGTAGAAATACTGAGGGTTTTACACGCGTGCACACACAGACATTTGTAAAAAATATATGCACTGGTATATATGCTTGAAATGCAATGGAGTTTTTCAAATAAACTTTTACTTTTTATATTATTACTTATTACGTGTTTGTGACTTGTCAATGTATATTTAGACCCTACGATCTCATTTTATTTGATTTGTTGACATACATTCTTGAAATACATATAGATACACTAAGATATGTCTTCCTCTGCTAATATTCTTATACAATCTTCTAATGATTACATAAAGTTGAATTATATGGATTCAGCACATCTATCAGTTATTCATAAACACTTGTGCATTAATAATCAATTATTAATCATTTATCTATTGTAAGGCATATATATTCTTGCCTTTTTAATCTTGTATAAATAACTTTGAAACGAATCGTGTTTTGGGGGTAAATTTTGAATACAGTAACATTTAAAAATATATCAGGAATGGAGTTTCTGAGTCAAAGAAAATGCACAAATTTAACATATTTAATGTTTGTCTACTGCTATGGTCTGAATGTTTGTGGCTTCTCAAAATTCACATGTTGAACCCGAACCAGTCACCCTTGTGGGGATATTCGGATGGGGACCTTTGGATGGTGATTATATCATTAGGGCAGAGCCCTCCCGAGTGGGACTGGTGTCCTTATAAGAGACCTAAGACCTGCCTTATCTCTTCCGCCACTTGAGGATACAGCAAGAAGGGGTGATCTATGAACCAAAAAGTGGGTCCTCACCAGACACCAAATCTGCCAATGCCTTGATCTTGGACTTCCCAACCTCTAGAACTTGGAGAAATAAACCTTTATTGTTTATAAGCTATCCATATTATAGTATTTTGTTATGGCAGCTAAATGTATTAATTTGCCTTTGTAGATTAGGACAGCTAGGTATTGCTAAACTGTCCTACCTATATATTATACTAGAGTTTTACTCATAAAATTTTATGAACCTGTTAATTTTCCTAAACCTTGATCACTTTCAAAAACATCTTTGCCCATTTAATATGCCATAGATCATGTCTTCACAATTTTGTGACATTGCTTTAATTACTGATTGGGTTGACTCAACTTTCACTTTTTTTTTGGAGACAGTCTCACCATGCCACCCTCGGTAGAGTGTTGTGGCGTCATAGCTCACAGCAACCTCAAACTCTTGGGCTTAAGCGATCTCTCTAGCTTCAGCCTCTTGAGTAGCTGGGACTAGATTTTTTGTTGCAGGTGCCATTGTTGTTTAGCAGGCCCAGCCAGATTCAAACCCTCCAATCTCGGTGTACGTGGCTGATGCCTTAACCACTGTGCTATGGGTGTCAAGCCAACTTTCACATTTTTATCAAGCACTTGTATTCCTTTTATTCTGAATTGGCCTTTGACACCCTTTACCTTTATCTATTGTATATGAGGCTTCCATACTCTTCTGCCAAGTTAAAAGAGAGCACGGGAGTAATAATGACTATTTGCAGTAAACTTTTAAAAGAAGGTGATAATTATTCATAAATATTTATGTGCCTTCCATGCACTTGGTACTATGTTAGGCATGGAGTATAAAAAGAAAAGACTCACTCTAAACCATCAAGGACTGTTATAGTTTGTCTAGGGGCAGTGGCAATCATGAGAGCAAACGTAGAACAAAAACAACAACTCATTCATTATTCTGACGTATAAAATGGGTGATAATAGGTTTATGATAGAAAATAGAAAGATAACCATTGGTTGAAATATAGAAATCCATCTGAGAAGTAAGTTTTTCTTTGTAGCCTCTGATGAAAAACAGAGATCTGCTTTTTAAGAGCTACAACATGCTAAATAACAGTGCCATTGGCACATGGCACAAAATTACTTTTTTGGTTTCTAATGGTACTTATGATTACCACCCAACCAAGCAAGTGGAGGAAATGACTGAGCACATCCCCAGAAGTATGTCTTTTGATATGAATATGCAATTACACATGCATTGCAGTCAGAGTGAAACTTTGAAATACACATTTGATCCTGTCATTCCTTTGCTTTCAAAAACTTCCATGGCTTCTTATTTCTTATATAATAAAATTCAAAACCCTAAGTGAAGACTAAAACACCATATGGCATGTTTATTCCTGCAGTATCACCCTGAATCATTTCTCCCACTAGTAGCCTGAACTCTAGCCATCAGAACTTTCTTTCCCTTCTATCAGGATACCTCTGGACCTGGAGCCTTTGCCTTGCTCCAAATACTATTTTCAAATTTGCTTTTAAGAGATAGAGACAGGGCAGTGCCTGTGGCTCAAAGGGGTAGGGCACTGGCCCCATATACCCAAAGTGGTGGGTTTAAATCCGCCCCAGCAAAAACAAACAAACAAACAACCCCCCCCCCAAAAAAAAACCGAGACAGAGACAGCATCTCACTTTGCTGCTCAAGCCAGAGTCCAGTGGCACAATCACAACTCAGGGCAAACTTGAACTCCTGGTCTTAAGTAATCCTTGTGCTTTGGCCACCCAAAGTGCTGAGATCACAGGCATGAGTTACCATGGATTCTGGAATACTTTTAATCACTTCCTTTTTGCCTTTTACATTTTCACTCTTTTAGGTCTCAACAACAAGGTCATCTCAAAACTTCTTCTCTCATTTCCCCAGTTCTTTTGTTTAACAGCCTGCTCTCATTTTTTTCCCTTGATACCATTATTCACAGTAAATACGTGTATTGCTTGTATTTTTGTGTGATTACTTAGTAAATGTTCATCTCTATAACTCATTTGCAAGCCTAAGGAGCATACGGTTCACTTCTATTTTGTTTATAAGGGTGCCTCTGGTATTTTTCATGCTACTTTCATGCAGTAGCATGTAATAGACACAGAATTTTATGTGATAAAAATGAACAAATAGAGAAATATATCAGAATATTGAAACAAATGACAAATTTTATTACATGAGTTAATTTTTATGTCCAAGCCCAAGGACAATGAAATATATTAAATAGCATACAGTGGTAACAATGCAGTGTAGGTTTCCTGGGAAGCAGACTCTGTGATAGAAATGTACATGCAGGAAGTGTATTTATTGGGCAGTGCTGTCTAGATGAGGACCAGTGAAAGAGGAAGAATGAAGCAGGATGGACAGAGCAAGAAGTTGAACTCTATCCAAGTGCTGACAAATGTCTCAGTTGATCCCTTGAGGAAAGCCCCTCACAGATGTCTGAATGGCAATGGCCAGTGTTTGGATATTGGCCACCCCACAAACATGAACCTTGAATGAGACGAATCTTATCAGCCAGGGGCAATTTCCAAAGAAGAACTCAGCAGAGAGCAGCCGACTACCAGTAGTCCCAGTAGCTGAAGGAAGAGTGCTTCAGTCTCCAAAGGGTTGGGGCATTTGTGAGAATCTGGGAAGCACATCATAGCATCAACTACAGATGATCAAAAAGAACAATACATATTTCATAATTTACAGCAAAGTTCTGCCTCAATCCCAGATACCAGTAAACTTGAAATTATGAAAAGGTAAAATTCTAGCAAGAAAACAAAGAAACCAAATGAAACGCCAGCTGCTGGAATTATGGAAACTTTTGATGGTAAGAAAGAAAAAACAAACCCAAAGAAAAGGCCTCTAAATAGTGAGCAGAATTATTTCTGGGAATACTCATTCTAAAGAATGTTTTTCCCAGGCAGTACCTGTGGCTCAAAGGAGTAGAGCACCGGCCCCATATGCCAGGGGTGGCGGGTTCAAATCCAGCCCTGGCCAAAAAAGTGCAAAAAAAAAAGGAATGTTTTTCCCTTAGATAAGTCTATAAACCTCCCATTCATATTGCCTTGTACCCAAAATAATTTCGTAGGTAATTATGCATCAATTGTGTTTTATCAGCACGTGTGCATTGGAGAATCGTATCTTCAAATTGTTAATATTTAAATTACATAAATAACACTGCAATTTATAAAATACTATTGCATACATTGGACCTTTGACTCTCATAATAATCCATTCAGTTTAGCCATTAACTCAAAATCCCTATGTGGCAGTTTGTGTTTTTTAGCTAACAGTTAAGGGTTTGTGATAACAGAGACTATGTCTTCATTGTACGGTGAGGTACACTAACGCCTCTCACAGTGCCTGGAAAAATAGAACTCAATAAATAATGGAATAAATTTCTAGGAGGAATTTGTAGTTTGTCTGTGTTATCTGTGCCTTTTATGTTATTTATATAATACATGTTTATACTATATATATAGCATTATCTGTGTAGTTGAGTAAATTATACAAAGTTTATTGCATAAAATATGAACTAATACATACCATATGGTCTTTTTGAGCAGGAATAGTGAAAATATTTGGGCCCAACAGATCTTTACTCATTATCCTACCAATCGGTTTGGATAGAAATTAATTTGGCCTTAGAAAATCACATAAGTAAATCGGGGCTCTTGTGAGCATTGAAAGGCTCTGAATTTTGGGGAGAAAATCATCTTCTAAGAAGTAGACCTCACTCAAAAAGTATGCTTAATGCTAGAGTACAGGAGAAAAATAAAGGCATATGGAAATTTGATTTTTTTATTATGTTTCTGAATTTAATATTGAGTAACTTTTCAGATGTGAAATTAAAGATGACTCATAAGCCCTGCTCTGAGAATGGAGATAATAACAATATTTATTGTGTACTATAGACTGCTAGGTTGAGACATTTCTTTCCCAAGCCTACAAAAAATTAATGTGGAACACCTGATATTTGACTGTGCTTCCAGATGGAGGGACAGCTTGACAAATGCCATTATAATTTACAACTTTTAAAAAGTGTGGTGTGAATGCATTTGCAGTAAGCTTAAACAGCTTGGATTATTTACAGGTACAACTGTTTTTAATGTGCAGTTTCAATGGATTTAAAATATTACTAGATTCTATCACTGATCATAGAGTATATGTGTGCCATGCGAGCAATGTGATTAGATGCTGTAATTTAATATCTTGGAAGAGGATATATCTATTTAATGAAGTTGGGGGATGATAAAGTTTACAATTTTATATTTGCTTGTTGACTGTCACTCATGAACCTTTCACCTTCAGAAAGACAACATAAAATATGAGTTTACCCTCTATAGTCACTTAGGAGAAAAATAATCACAGAAAACAAAGTGGAAATATGGTGTCTCACTCTCAAGGATAACTTGGAAACTTGTGTCCATAAAACACGTCAAATCTCAATTGCTAACTCATAAGATTTGTATTAGAGGGCAGTGCCTGTGGCTTAAAGGAGTAGGGTGCTGGCCCCATATGCCAGAGGTGGTGGGTTCAAACCCAGCCCTGGCCAAAAACTGCAAAAAAAAAAAAAAAAGATTTGTATTAGAGTGTACTTTGAAAGAGTAGAAAAGTCTACATCCTAGGAGATTAAGAAATTGAATATTGAACTTGAGTGATTAAATTGGAGAAATAAAGTGTGTTATAATTATACATATATCATATTATACCTACATTATATATGTAAAAAATGTGTATCTATCCTTTCTCAATATATACATGTGTATATATGTATAAGTTTCTGTGTTCATGTGTGTATGTTTACATGGGTGTGTGTGCATGTATATATATGTGCATAAATATGTTTAAGTATATTCATATTTATATCCATTTCCAAGAGATATAGAGGAAGTGGTTAAGGTATGGTTGAAGGGAAATGCAGGACTATCTGACTTTTGAACATTACTCCATGAAGAGGAAAGTAGTTAATCTGACACATTTTAACTGGAAATTTATTGACAGATAATTATGATTGACTTCTCTACAATAAATACAGTGAAGAGAACACAAAGTGAAGTCCTATTAAAGTTTCTAAAATGAACTGCTTATTGTAAAAACGAAACTCAGGAAGTATTCTTGGTCTCTTATGTTTCAGTCCTGGGCGAGGAACTGAGTATTCAGCAGACAACTGTATCAGACATGGGCCCTCTCTTCCTGCAGCTTCCATTTTAAATGGAACACGTATATTAAACAAATCACATTTAAATAAACATGCCAACAAAATATGACAGGTCTCTGAAGAAAAATTATTTTGTTTGGAACCAAAATGACAAACACACATTGATCAGCACTTACGTGCACATATGGAAGTAAAACTCAATGGAAATCAAGTAGGTGGGGGAGGGAGGCCGGGCAGGGGAAATTCACACCTAACTGGTGCAAAGCACGTATTCTGGGTGAAGGGGACACTTATGACTTTTACTTAAAAAGTACAAATGCAAATTATGTAACCAAAATGTGTGTATTCTTGTAATACTCTGAAATAATAAAAAAAATTTTAAAAATACAAAATGATGAAGGCAAGGTGCATCTAATTTTCTTGGTGATGGGAATAGGTCAGAGAAGACGTTATTGAAATCTGAAGGACGAGTTGAAGGAAAGTAAGAGCTGCAAGTGGAAGATGATGTGAAATGGAAGAGACATTTTTGGAGGACGAGATGATTACTTTATAGTTGGAACGTAATGAATCAAGGCAAGAGTGGCCCCAGGTGAGAATGAAGAGGAGGGCAGAGCAGGTTATTCAGCCGTCACTAAGGAGTTTGTAATATATTCTGACTGCAACGGACCATGGAAAGATTTATACTGTAAAGTCATAAGTGGGTGGGTGTGTGAGTTTGTGTGGCATGAGACAAGCACTACCTTTAAAGCTCAATCTGGAGTGGAGAGGTGGTAAGAGTAGAAGCTGGAATACCAATAGCTTAGACCATGGAGGATGCACTGAGGATGGAGAATGAAAAATTCAAGATCCACTTAGGAGGTTGAGTTCCTCAGAGGTTAGGAATGGGTTGAATGAGGGAATGAGGATAAAAGAGCACAGGGTAATTCCAAGATCTCTACTTAACTTTATAGTTTCTCATGATAGTAATAGTTGATTCAAGACAAATGTATCCATTTCCTAAGATATTCCAGGTTCTGGAAGGTAGTCTGATGGGTTCTTCAGGGAAGCCTTCCATAACCACCCAAGGGACCCAATGCCCCACTATTCCTCCTTTACCTTCCAAGCAGGCATCACATTCTGCTTACTCTATATAATCTTCACAAGAGTGATGTGTCTTCTTTAAGGCTATATCCAGAGACCCTAACACAGTGCCTGGCAGATGGAAGCTGCTCAATAAATATTTGTTCAATAAAATGATGCATGAACTAATGAAAGAACAATGACGTAGTCAGGAAAATACCTGACTCCAAGGTGAGCACCATCTAGCCAAGATGATGAAGCGCCACAAATGCCTCAACAGAAGTAAGTACAAAATGCAATGGGGGAGAAAAGGGGAGGTGAATCTAACCGGGAGAGAAAAGGAAAGCGATCTGGATATCTTCAAAGAAGGGGCGAATATTTTCTGGATTGGGAACAACAATAAATGAAATCTCTCCCTACTCCCCAACAAGCTTAGCAAGCTTGAAAAGCCAGCGCTTCAAAAGAGCTTCACCTTTTGGCCATTAGAATAGATTGTCCTGCAAAATTACAATCTCGATTATGAACCACCTGAGCCACTTACTACTTGCAGCTGCCGCTGGGAGACATTCTTACTTGCCTCCCTCCTCCGCCCATAGGGACTGGGAACTCTCAGAAGATCCGTGCTCTTGTATCCACCGTAAACTACAGTCTGGACTCTGCCTGCCTATTTGTGGATGGATGCAGGATCATCTACTACCGGAGGAGTTTCTGAAGATACAGTTGCTCCTCAGACAATGCCTCCGCACCTCGCGAGGTTCGTGCGGAAGGAAAGAAAAAGTGCAATTTGTTACTTGAAGCGCCAATTGTTTTTGCCTTTATTCCTGGAAGTCCCTCCTATCTGGCCGGGTCTGCCTAGCTGAGCTTTTGTCCGGCAGAGAGCAAAGGCCACTCCCCTGCGCGAGGACCCCTCCCTCCCTCCTTCCCTTCCGTCTGCAGCAGGAAAACAAGCCGCCAGGCCGGGGAGCGGCGCGGGCTGGACAGCTCTGGCCGACTCGGCGGCCCTGCGGGGCTCCGGGAACCGCGGGGCCGGGCGCGCAGCCCCGCCCCGGGGGCGTGGCCGCCCGCGCCCGCCCCGCCCCCGCGCCGCCGGCCCTCGCTCTGCTATTTCCACTCGCGCTCTGGCGAGCTGTCACTTGGATCTCTGGCTGGAGCCTGCGAACACCGGGAGGGTCTGTCTGTGGGAGACTCCGGACTGTAGGCGCTGCCATGGCCCCTGTGCTTAGCAAGGACGCCGCGGACATCGAGGTACCGACTGCGCGCGGCCGGCGCGGGGCGGGAGGGTCCGGACGGGTCGGTGCCGGGAGGCCTCGGTGGCCGCCGCCGCGGGAGAGGCGGGAAAGTTTCCCCCGCGGGAGGTCTGCGGGGGCGGCGGGGGGCGCGGACCCGCAGCCCCGCGTGGGCAGGCGAGGACAGAAGGGGGGACTTTCCGCCCCCGGCCGGGCTACCCTTAGCTTGGGACCTGTTTACTTCTGAGGAAAATTAAGGAAGCGTGGCTTGTCCTGCCCTGAGTGGCAGTGACTGAGGAAGCGCCGGAGTTGGAGAGAGCTGGACTCTGGGGAGAGAGCGCGCCCATTTCCCACCCGGTCTTCCCCGCGCCTCCTAATTCGCCCGTATCTGTTGTTTCCGGACACCTGTCCGCTGCCCCTGCCTCTGATAGCGGAATCCTGCTGTTTGCCAAGGTGAAGTGTAGAAATAAAGGAGCGCTGTCCCCTGCAGCTCTTGCACAAGCCCCAGTATTGTTTACGAAATAATTTAACAAGGTAGGACCGGACAAAGTGTTGAGAACACGAGAAACGCAGGGACCTCCGGAAGAAAGAAAGTAAACTGTATTTTTCCCTCCTCTCAACAGTGTTTGATTCCTTCTTGCACCCAGTTTCTGTAAAAATGTCACCTTTCTTTCTGTGAATAAATAAGGGCCTACCTGAAACAACAGGGCCATTTGCTTTGAGTTCTCTGAGTACCCTGTGCATGTGATTAGAAGGGCTGATTATAAACAGTGATTTTAGACCCTTCTAAAGCACTTCTGAGCCAAGACAAACTGCTTATTAGTTGGTTTTTTTTTGTTTTTAAATTCTGTTTTATTTGAAGGTTTTCTTTGAGCCTGTTACTCCGGTAGTACATGTGTGTGTGTGTGTTTTAAAAATAACAAAAATTTTCCTTAGTTTCTTTTTCTTCTTCCTTTTTTTTTTTTTTTTTTTTTTGGTGGCTTAAGTAAAAGTTTAAAGCCACCTGTTTGCAAAACAGCTGCTTTTGCAATAATTTGCCTCTGTAACTGATTGAAGAAACTTTGGACTTTGTTTGAGGGCAAGTAGTAGGGTTTTCATCAGGTTCCACACTTTGGTTTGAAAAATCCTTTTAGTAATCAAAGGATTACTAAAAGTATAGCCAAAGTATGTCACGTGGACATCTGTGATTTAATTGCAGTTTTTCTTGTGAATAGTTTTTTTTGATATTAACAAATGTGATACATTTAACAAAATATTTGATTATCTGTGCACAACTTTAAGAGATAACTTGTCCTTTTCCATATTTGATTTAGGTTGTAACCCTTTTGGTTCTTGTTGACTTAACCAAGTCTTCTTTTTTCTTCTTTTTCTCACTAAGTTCGATAGCAAACTTCTGACAGCACTCAGCACAGATTTCAGAGATCAGAGTGTCAGAGGTTGGGCAGCTTTTGCCTGTTCATTGTTTAATCTCACAATGATATGTTCATTTGCTTAACTGATTTCTTTCTGTCTCTCTTGGAATTGTCTTTGAAATCAGTTCTTAACCATATGCCACTGAGGAAAAAGATGCCAGTGAAATGTGAAATGTCCAACTTCATTTCATGTATTGTTTTGACCAAGATCATTGAAAAAGCTCAAGCCTTCCCACTTGACTCAACTCAGTCCAAGCTCAGCCTGCATGGCCCCTGTGCCTGGTATGACTTTTAATCTAGAGAGGTGGCACCCCAACTCCTTCAGCTTTTGTGCAGTTCATACATGTGACACTTTAATTAGTAACATCTTTCATCATGTACAGGGCTTTACTCTTCCCTCAAAGTAATACGCATGATTCATGAGCTAAAATACAGTGAAAGAGCATGAAATTAATCATTAAAATATAATGCAGTGAGGAAAAATCCGTCAAGCCTAGGGGAACACATTCAGGTATGATGTCTCAGTTGCTCCCCTTGACTTACCAAAGTTCGTTTTTGTGTTGGAAGAGTCAAAATGAAATATGAAGGCTCAGTGTTCTATCAATTTGAACACTTTCCTTGAACAAATTCATTAAAACTAGACTGAGTTGTCTAGAGATTGCTCTGATTGTGATCATTGTCTTAACCTCAGATGCATGGAGAATCGAGTAATCTTTTAAAATAAATTGTCAATATGAAGCAGATAATAAATGTGATAAGACCATATTGATGAGTGTGAAAAGTACTTGATAAATGTGAAAAGAGCAGAGGATGAAGATGAGAATCAACAATATTAATGATTGAATTTCCCCTGTGAGTTACCTATAGACCTCAAGTTTCAGGGAAGCAGCCAAGAAATTTTTGTTTTTGAGGGAAATCTTATTGAGGTGGCTATAAAGGCGCTTTGAGTGGTTGTTTCATAATTTCTAGCTTAAATCCAGTATCACATAGGATTTGAAGGTTTGGGAACGTAGAAAATAATCAGGTCACCAAACTCCTAGTGTGGGATATCATTGGCCTGGGAGATTGACAGAGAAAGATGTATTACTTGGTAACAGATCCTAGCTTATCTACTCAAAATTGTTTTTGTAATAATAATCATAGAAGTTTCATGAAATCAAGTTATTTTTATTATTTTTTTTTCCAAATATATTAATGTGGTTTGGAGCCTGAGTTCTGGAGCTAACTGCCTTGGATTGAGATGTAGCTTCAACCTTTGTTAGCTGTGGGACTTTGGGCAAGTTACATACCTTCTCTGAGCTATACTTGCATAATCTGTTAAGTAAGGAAAACAATAATAATAAGGGTAACAAACAAATACCACAAGTTGACAGCTTCTCGTTAGGAAAAAGAACAAACAAGTTAAAAATAAAGATAGAAAATACCTTATTCTCGGGATAATCACTGCCAATGAAATAATACTCTAAAGTCCATTGACGGTAGCCATCTACTTTCACAAGTTATTTTACTTTGTTGGTTTATAAATTGGATACAGTCTGATTTTTGCCAGGAATGACTTTTGAATATAAAGTCTCTTGGGAAGGTTTCAAATGTTCCTGTTGGACATGGGACACATGTCCTGGCCTCAACAGTGACTTCAGAGTCCTCCTTCATTTAGAGTGAATTGATAGCTGTTATGGTGTCAATATGTGTTGGTTTAAAAGCAAGTGAGAATGATTTCAGAATGGTTCACTTTGTTCAATATCTTGTTCCCCTCCACTGGCAAGGATAATTGAGAATAGACTATGACATTATATAGCTAAAGGAAAATGTAAGCAGCTGTAGGAAGCTTTTAACTATTTGAAAACTAGTGATTTTGATACATACTCTGGTATTTAAGAACCAAACTAAGTTGCTGTCTACCACTCTACTGCCGCTTCAATAGCAAGCACAATCGCAAGGTCCACGCCTTGAATTATTAATTATTGAGTATGAAAGGGTTATAAACTCACTTCACATTGAGCTTGATTAAAAAGAGATCTTAGTCCATTGTCCACAAAATCAAACGCGTTTTGAGTCAACCAGAAATGGATTCTGAATTACTGATGTTATGATTTCCCCTCATTTGAGAAAGAAGTTGAGAATTTTCTATATTGATTAACTAGGAAAATGAGATTTAAAGTGATGAATTTGGAAAATTGGGGCATGATGGAAATGTCTTAGAGGAAGTGAATTTTAAAAATTTTGAAAAAAAAGAGAAAGGTATGGGTTATAAATTAGCCGAGATGGAAAACAAAAATATTTCAAAATACCTCTTATTATAATTGTTTTTGCTCTTGGGCAGAGAAGAGGGTTATGGATCTAAAAGAGAGGATAAGAATTCAGTTCTCTAGAAGCCATCAGTTACTTATTTAACTTTTTATATTTTTTCCTGAATGTATAAATAAGTTACTTCTTCTTTCCTTCCTCTTAGTGATTGAGCACCACAGATTTTGTGCAAATGTATTCTTAACTTATGGAGATTTTTAAAGCCTTTGATTTTTTAAACTTAGGAAACTAATTTTGTGAATGAGAGTTCTTGAAACTATATTTGCGCTCCCAACCACCTTTTTTGTGGTTCATACTTAGTTTTACTTTAAAATGTTTTCCTTTATGAGCAGTTCAGCTGGGCTGTGGAAACACGTCTAATTATCTGATGTGAAGAGTCACTAATTCCAGTGAGAGCTCTTCATCGTTTTATGGTCCTACACATCTCTATAGATGAGATGTTGATGTTTGTATGTATTTCAGTGTAATTTTTTTTTAAAATTATCTCTCAAAGATGAATTCAGATGATCAGTTTTAATATAATAGTTTAATTAAAAACTGAGATCAGTGACTAATGACGGAGCTATCACTGGGGTGATTTTTAGATTGGATCTGCTTAATCTTAATGATAGCAATAGTCTTGACTGATTGCTTAATTGTAAAGCGTGCTGGAATTCAATAGCCTCCTCTCTCTTTCCCTCCAAATGAGGGAAAATCCACATTTGGGAAGCTGAATATTAACAGTAAAGAATTCATAAGAATACTGAGATCTAGAATGAAAATGCTGATCAGCTTATGGAAGATGTTTAGGCAATCATACTTTATTTAACTGTCTGAATCCAGCATTTTACCAGACTCTATAAGCAGACAGCGATGCAAGGGCTGAAAACTAGACCTCCTCTGTTCAATGAGAGAGAATTCTAATAATTAGCATAAATTTAAGTTACAAAATTTGGTATACTAAAACTAAGAGACAATGAGACTGAATAAAGATTTTCATAAACTATCATGGCAAAGAAAATCTGAGGAGTGATATGATATAATCCAGCCTTCAGTACAACTAAGAAGAAGATTGAAATGTAGATTCAGTCTTTTCAAAATTGAAAAGATTGATTATTTTTCTACCTTTTAGCTATATAGACATATGACAGCTATGTAACAGAGACCTTCAGTGCTTAAAACTGACAAGAAACTTGGATTTCCTTTATATTCTGCCTGAATTAAAAATATTTAATATGTTATTCTAAGATTATACATTTATCTAAAATCATGGATTTAGTTTGAAAACTTGATGTGCTCACCTTCTTGAATTCATTTGCTCTGAGTCCACCAATTCAACATTCCGTTTTTTTGGCCTTAAATATCAATAATGTGGGCGTTCACGGATATCATGGAGCCAGTTACACTACTGAGATAACTCTTAATAGGATTATATCCTTCCTGTGGTTCATAATTATTGCTGCTTCCATTGCTTTTAATTAAAATGTTACACTAAGAGATATGAAACATCTGCATTTAGCTCAATGCCTAATATATTTTAGATGGTTTACCAGAGATATGTATTTCTTGGTGTCAGGAATTAAAAACTTTTGTATGAAGTTATTTATTTTATACTTATGAAATGAAGCTTCATTTCCTAGTCAGTACTGAGGGAAAAAAGCATTGTTTTAAAACAGATCTGGGTTCAAATCCTGGCTCTTTTATTTTTTAATGTTTATGTGATTGTTGTCGACTTCTTTCCTGGATTAACATTTCTTCCTCGGTAAATTGGATTGAATCTTATATATTTCATGCAGTAGCTATAAGGATGAATTAGAGTCATTTACATAAAAAGTTTCAAATGGCATCTGTCTGAAAAATGTAAGTGTAATACTACTGCATTACTATGTGTGTTATATAAATGCAATTGGCTAGAATTTGTTTCAACTCCAAGAATTAAGTAGTGGTACTGAAGTCTGTTAGAATCATTGAGAGAGTGGTGAGTTACTGAAGTTAAAAGAATTCACAGAGAGGCTTATTATAGATTCCTAAATGTTATAGGTATGTATGATGAAAAGTTACTGAATTCTATTTGTCAGTTTTACAGGTGACATGGGAGAGCTTCTGAGGTTTATTTCAATGTAAAGAAACCAATTTTGTTTACTTCTGTTTAAAAATGTGTTTTTAATATCTGTTGTTTATTGTCAACCTGCTGATACTTACCAGCGGTTTTTACCATATGGGTTTATCTACATCTGTTACGTAGGAGAATAAGATTCAAATCCAGGGCTGATCCTCAACACTTATTATTTTTTTTTATTATAACATACATATGAATTGATTATTTGGTGTTTTTCTGAGTGTTTTTCAGACTAGATTAGGGCTAATTCATAGGCGAAAATGAAGTTTTGGCATTCTCGTTGACATTCAGAAGGGATTTGTTATTATTCTTTTTCTGAAAAGAAATTCCTATATAATTGAAACAAACCAACCAAGATATCTCTTTGTACTAACTTGCCTTCTCTTTGAGCAAACATGTTAGCTTCAAAGACAGTTTTCCTAGACTTTTCAGCATCCTCTAAACATACTATATTTGCCTATGAAAAACTGTCTTCACTCCTAAGAAGGAGTAACTTGGAAAGCCATCTATTTTATACCAGGAAAAGGTAAAGGATGAGCTTTCTCATAGATGACCCAGATAGTCAACTTTTTATACTAGTTATCATAATTTTATTTCTTTGAGAGTTTTTGCTTGGGCATGGTACAACATCTTTGCTAACTCTACCTCTATCATAATAAAGAAGACAGTCTGCTTCCCTACCTCCCAGGTGCTTGAAAATTGATATTATAAGTGCTTATGAATGTCCCCTTGAGGCACTTCTGACTGGGCCACTTTGAAGAAAAATCTCTTCATCAATAATTAAGCCCTAAGGGCCACTTCTCAGGGGACCTACACAAAATTACATGTCAGCTCCTGGCCTGATTTATACAGATGGTGATCATAGATGCGGCCATGTCTGTCCCCTTTCTCCCAGGCTTAATTCCCCACCACTCTCTATTACATCTCTCCACTCTCTCAACCCCCTTCACTTTTTCTCCTCTCCAGTGTATTTTCTTTATCCACCTAATTTCTGTTTTATTCGTCCACCTATTTTCAATGGACTCTTCCTAGCCAAGAGTGACTCATCTCCGTAGATGTTAATATCTGTAAAATTCTTGAAGACTAATTTTAAAAATTGACCATAATAAAATGTTAAAAATTTTAAAGTGTTAGTATGTCGAATGAAAAGGTAATGTGAAAATCTTCAGGAAAGTGATAGAAGAGAATGTACTAATTAAAATTAGTATGTGTTATAAAACAGGAGGTGAGAAGCCTGGGCATCATTG
Source organism: Otolemur garnettii (assembly GCF_000181295.1). NCBI lineage: Eukaryota > Metazoa > Chordata > Mammalia > Primates > Galagidae > Otolemur > Otolemur garnettii. The sequence goes on from NW_003852405.1 coordinate 11,647,712, forward strand.
TGCTCTGTGCATTACATTTTTGCTCTCCGACCTTGTGGAAATCATTCAGCCACTGTGAAGAGTTTGCTGATTCTTCAGTGAGTTTGCTCTTGATCAGCCTTTTAAGGATGGTTTGAAATAAAATACAGCAATGTTGAAATTGTTTAGAAATGTGACCCGCTAGGTAATCATATTAAGGAAATGCAGAGGTGTTGTCTTAGCTGTTGGATTTACAGGGTAGGTACGACTGAATGTCCTGTTCACACTGGCTACAGGGACTTACTATACTTGATTTGTTAACATTTTCATGCCTGCCTGCTTCCTTTTCTTGTTTAGCCAAATAAATATGCTAAGTCTAAATCTCCCCTGAGTATATAGGACACGTTCCATTGTACTATATTTGGCTGGAATTCTCTGTGAGGGTGATCTGGAACTAAAAAATTTACACGTTCTGTTTCTTGAGCAAAGATTTCTTTATTGAGAAATAAAGACCGGAGATTCAGAAAAAGATGGAAGCCTCTAAGCCAAATTTCTCCAGTTTGTTGATTGATGCTTATCAGTGAAAACAAGGTCATAAATAATGGGACCTGCAGAATCCAAGTTATCCTTTTCTGACTTTTGTGCCTGAGTGACCAGAAAACTTGGGGGCCTTCTTTCAGATATTATTCTGTGCCAATGCTGGGGGGGATTCTGTGGTATAAATTTGAAACCTTCCGTAATTTGAAGAATAAAGACATTCAGTTCCTTTTACAGATCCCTATGGCCAAACTAAGGAACCTTTCTCAAAGAAATGCTTATTTCTATGCATTAACTTTTATTATGCTTTTTAAAGTTTCTTTAATTTACTTTTGAAATTATTTTTCATGATTATTACATAAGATTTAAAAGATGCAAAATAAAGTATTAAAAAATGACCCCAACATATACATCGTTCCATCACCCATCCCAAACCATCCGTGCTGGTTTTGATGTAGTACTTTTCTTTTCCATGCATGAGGTGTTTTTCCCTTAAATACTATTAATCACATATAATTTTATATTTTCTTTCTTGTCCTGCCAGAAGTATTTCTTCAAATTCTTATTAACTTTCTAAACAGTGGTACGTAGTAGCCTAAGATTCCTTTTGAGTGGAGATAATCAAAATTTACTCAAGCAACCTATTTATTATCAGAAATTTATCATGCTTTTTAGCAGTGAGTTACTGAGAACAATTTTTCTGCATTGCTGTTGAAAATAAACTCGAGATGGTTGGCATCAGTGATATATAGTGCAATTCAGCTCAGTCGGTCTCACCTACATGATTCAACTGGATTAAATGAAAAGGAAAAGGGGGCAGTTTGGGGTGCAAAGACAGGAGAACAAGATACAAACGGAACCAATTACCCGTTGCCTCATTCTCCCAGTACTGCTTCCAGGTTATAGAACACTCAGGCATCTGGATGTGGATGTGACTTCCTGTTGACCCAATGCTGATTCAGTGCTTCTTTCTAGGGAATGGCTTGACTGTCTGCATGGTTCCTTATTTTTTCTACCCTGGGAGAAAATGAAGAGTAAGACTGTGCCTCAGGTTGTTATGTTGAACAAACTTCATAAATCTCATGTTGTTATCTTGAGTGAATAAATGTAATATTAACTGCAACTGTCCCATCATGTGATATCCCAGCATCCCCGCACCCCAGGACCAAACTACTCTGGCAAACACCCGATTATCAAAGGATAATTGTATTCTAGCCTGTCATTATATTAGAAGTATGGATGATCATACATGTGCATGTGTGTACACATAAACATTGTATGTGGACACTTTTTTTTTCCTTCCTGGTAATAAGGAGGAAGAAAGTGTATGTATCCATAAGTACTTTTGATTCAACACATTTTTTCACAGTGACAAATTTAATAAAGCAAAAGATGCTTCTGCTTTGGGCATGTTAATCAAAATAATTTTTTATTCATGATATATTTTAAAGCTAAAGTTTACTTGCAAACTGAACTTCTGACATTTGTATGCGTAAGCTTCTGTCTTTTTTGAAAGAGATAAACATTTTCAGAGAAAAATTCATGGTTCATTAAAATTATTGTCCATCACACTGTCTGCCCCAGGACTATATAGTAAAAAAACCTTTAAATATCCTTTATACTTAAGCTCACAATATTAAATAGAATCCTAGAAAGGAAATCATCAATGTTCACCATGACTATTTTAAGGATTTGAAATATTTTCAAATTATTGTCCAATTTGAATTTGTTGCTACAAATCAAATTGCTGCTTGCAATATATGAATGGGTATAAAATGATACCCTTTCCAGTGTTAATAATTATTTTCAATCCAACAAGAATACCTAACAATCATAAACATGTACCCAACCCAAGAGCTCCCAGATTCTTAAAGCAAACGTGACTTGAACTAAACAAAAAGATAAACAGCAACACCGAAATTGCCAGGGAATTTAACACCCCTCTGGCAGAACTGAACAGATCCTCCAAATAGAAAATAAACAAATAAACAATGGACATGCGCAGAACTCTAGGATAAGTGGACCTAACAGATAATCACAGAACATTCTACCCCCAAACAAATGAATATACATTTTTCTCATCAACACATAGAACATTCTCTAAGACTTATCCCATACTATGCCATAAAACACATTTCAACAAATATAAAAAAATAGAAATGGTATCTTGCATCTTCTCTGACCACAATAGAATAAAACTACTAATCAATTCCAAAAGAAACACTATTTATTTATTTTGCATTTTTTTGGCCAGGGCATATGGGGCTGGCGCCCTACTCCTTTGAGCCACAGGCACTGCCCAAGAAACACTCTTTCTAAACAACTTAATGCTGAATGATAGTTGGGTCATGAAGAGATCAAGATGGCAAAAAAAGGATTCCTTGACGAAAATGACAATGGGGACAGAAGCCATCAATATGGGATACAGAAAAATCTGTCCTGGGTGGCACCTGTGGCTTAGTGAGTAGGGCGTTGGCCCCATATACCAAAGGTGGTGTATTTGAACTCAGCCCTGGCCAAATTGCAACAAAAAAAATAGCACGATGTTGTGGCGGGTGCCTGTAGTCTCAGCTATTTGGGAGGTTGAGGCAAGAGAATTGCCTAAGCCCAAGAGCTGTTGTGAACTGTGACGCTATGGCACTTTACCAAGGGTGACAAAGTGAGACTCTGTCTCTAAAAAAGAAAGAAAGAAAAAAAAAGAAAAATCTGTCCCAAGAGGAAAACTCATAGCATTAAATGTCCACATCCAAAGACAGATCACAAATCAACATTCTAATGAATCATCTCAAGAAACAGGAAGAGGAACAGAAAACCAATTGCAAACCCAGCAAAAGAATAGAAATAATCAAAATCAGAGCAGAAATAAATGAGATTGAGAACAAAAGAACAATCCAGAAAATTAATAAAGTAAAAATTTCATTCTTTGAGAAGATGAACCAAATTGAGAAGCTTCTTGATAGACCAAGAACAGAAAATAAAGTACTTCAATAAACTATATAAAAATGAAAAATCAAACTGATATCACAGAAATATAAAACATATCTCAGAATACTGTAAAAATCTGTATGGTCATAAATTTGAAAATGTAGAAGAAATTGACAAATTCTAGGAAACATGCAACCTCTGGAGGCTTCGTCTGAAAGAAACAGAACTCCTGAACAGACCTATATCAAACATTGAAATTGAAGCAGCAATAAAAAATCTTCCAAATAAAAAAAGTCATGGACCAGACAGTTTCACACCTGAACTTTACCAAACCAACAAAGACGGGCTTGTACCTACATCGCAGAAATTATTCCATAACATCAAAAAAGAGAGAATCCTCCCCAATATATTCTGTGATGCTGATACTACCTTGATACCAAAGCCAGGAAAGGGCACAACTGAAAAAAAAAAAAAAAACCTACAGAACAATATTCCTTATGAATACAGATAAAAAAAAATTTAGAAAACTGCATTCATCAGCACGTACACTTACAAAAAAAAATTCACCACAAGCAAGTGGGCTTTATCCCAGAGATGAAAGGATGGTTCAATATGTGTAAATCTATAAATGCAAAAATGAAGACCATATGATCCTTTCAGTCTATGCAGAAAAAACATTTGGCAAAAGTCAGTATGCTTTCACCATAAAAGTGTTAAACAAAATTGGTATGGACAGACCATTCCTCAAAATTATAAAGGCTATATATGGCAGACCTACAGCCAACATCATATTGGATGGGAAAAAATTGAAAACATTATTACCACTTAGAACTCCAATCAGACAAGGTCACTCACTTTCACCACTTTTATTCAACATAATGCTGGAAGTTCTCACCGGAACAATTAGATAAGAAGAATATCAAGGTCATCCACATAAGGGAAAGCAGAGATCAAACTTTGGCTCTCAGCTAACAATATTACTTTACATCTGGAAAACCTCAAAGATTCAACTAAGAGACTCCTGGAATTGATAAATAAATTCAGAGTCTCATAATCAATGTACACAAATCAGTAGCTTTCATATATGCCTGCAAGAGTCAAGCTGAGAATCAAATCAAAGATGTATTACCTTTCACAGTAGCAACACAGAAAATAAAGAAACCTAGAAATATACTTAATGAAGGAGGTGAAGACCTTTTTAGGTAGAATTAGGAAACTCTGAAGAAAGAAATTGCAGAGGATGTAAATAGAAAAAATGTACCATGCTCAAAGATAGGCAGAGTCAACATTGTTAAAATGACTATAATCCCCAAACTGATTAACAGATTCAGTGCAATTCCCACTAAAATACCAATACCATTTTTTTTTGCAGAGGTAGAAAATGTAGTTCTGTATTTTGTATGAAATCATAAAAGACTCAGAATAGCCAAGGCAAGCTTATATAATAAGAACAAAGCGGGAAGCATCATTATACCAGATTTAAAGTTATCCTACAAGGCTATAGTAACCAAAACAGCATAGTACTGCCGCAAAAGAGACATAGACCTGTGGATCAGAACATAGAACCCAGAGAGGAAGTCATCCTCATAGTCTCATCTGATTTTTACAAAACAGATAGAAACATCTATCGTGGAAAAGAATTCCTTTCAATAAATGGTGCTGGGAATACTGGATAGCCACATATAAGAGACTGAAACAGAATGTACACCTCTCACTATGCACAAAAATTAATTCAGAATGGGTGAAAGACTTAGAGAGAGAATCCTAGAATAAAATGTTGAAAAAAACTCTTACAGATGTCAGCCTAGGCAAAGAATAATGGAAAAAAATCCTAAAAACAATCTCAGCAACAGCAAAAATAAGTAAATGGGACCTGGTCAAATTAGAAAGTTTCTGTCCAGCCAAGGACACAGTGAAAAGAGCAAACGAATAACCCACAGAATGGGGGACAATATTGGCATGCTGTGCATCTGACGAAAGACTGATAACCAGAATCTGCAAAGACCTCGAGCAAACCAACAAGAAACAACTAAATAACTCCTCTAAAAAATGGGCATAAGAGATGAAGGGAAACTTTTCAAATGAAGATACAATAAGGGCCAACAAAATCATGAAAACATGCTCAGCATCTCTACTCAACAGGGAAATGCAAATTGAAGCCACAATGAAACATCACCTACTTCCAATGAGAATGGCTCTTATCAAAAAGTCTCAAAATAGCAGATGCTAGAACAGATGCAGTGAGAAGGGAGCACTTGTGTACTGTTGGTGGTTCTACAAACTAGTAGAACCTCTGTGATCCTAAAGTAGACTTACCATTTGATCCAGCAATCCCATTGTTGGGTACATACCCAAAGGGAAAAAGGGCATTTTATAAAAAGGACACCTGTACTTCACAAACACAGAGACATGGAAAGAACCCAAGTGTCTACCAATACATGAATGGATTAATAAAATGTGGTATATGCATGCCATGGAATACTACTTAACCATAAAAAATGACAATCTAGTATCTTTTGTGACAACGTGCATGGAACTGAAAACCATTGTTCTGAGTCAGTGGTTCTCAACCTGTGGGTTGCAACCCTTTTGTAACAATGAAAATACATCCTGCATATCAGATATTTACATTATGATTCATAATGGTAGCAAAATTATGTTTGTGAAGTAGCAATGAAAATAATTTTATGATTGGGGATCCCCACACCATAAGGAACTATATTAAAGGGTTGCGGCATTAGGAGGCATTAGGAAGGTTGAGAACCACTGTTCTAAGGGCAACATCACAAGAATGGAGAAGTGAACGCATGTGCTCAGTACCAATTTGGAACTAATTGAACAACACTTAAGTGCACACATGGAAGTAAATCTCAATGAAAATCCAGCTGAGGGGAGGGAGGAGGAGAGGATGGGTCAATTCACACTGTCTGGGTATAGTTCATGCTATCTGGAGGAAAGGCACACTTGGAACTTGGACTCAATCTGTACGAAAACCAAGTATGTAAACAAAATGTGTACTCCCTAGTATTATGAAACAAAAAAAAAATGTTAACATTATTTTTATTTCTTAGATAGGTGAAAAATTTTATCTGGTTTAATTTACATTTATTTGAATATGGGTAAATTTGAACTTTTTCACATACTTAGTTTATTGTTTTTTAAACAAATTAACAGGATTTTAATGTAAGAGTAAAATTAAAAAACCAGAAATTAGAAATAAAAATAAGTAGAAATACCACAGATTTTAAGAAAATTAAATGCTAATGAATGATATCACCAAAGTTAATACTACTTTAGAAATATGAAGTCTACCACATGTAACCTCAAATAAATTCAGGGACAGCAATAGGCCCCACCCTCTCAGTCCACTATAATGTTTATTGATTATCATTATAATTTATTCTAATTATAATGAAAGGATATCATAGTAGCTAGAGTATAGGCTCCAGAAGTAAGAGTGCTAGTTTTCTTACCTTAGCTCTGCCAGTTGCTAATTCTGACCTTGGTAAATAAACTTTCCTTTGAATTTCCTTATTGTGAAATAGGGATACAAATTGTATTTACATCATAGGATTGTGATACAATGAAAGAAAATACTGTATAATCCTAATTTTTATTAGCTATAACGTGGCAAGTATGCAATTAATATTGCATTAATTAATGTTAAAATATTAATAATGACTCCTGTGGCTTTTCTCTTTGACGATGTGCTATTTTAATTTTTTAAAACACAGGTATTTATCTTTTGTTCATTTAAAATAAATGTACTTGGCATCAATCTAGATTTTAGAAACGTATTTGCAAACGATATAAAATAAGTCTGTAATCAATAGAGTTGCATTCGATGAATGCTAAGCATTAATTTTTTTTTATTTTTTATTTTTATTGATTGATCAATCGATTGATTTTTGAGACAGACCCTCAAGCTGTCCCCTTGGGTAGAGTGCTGTGGCATCACAGCTCACAGCAACCTCCAACTCCTGGGCT